>NC_142801.1:31101279-31233779 GCF_049724085.1 Artemia sp. Qi Xiang Cuo | reverse complement strand
GGCCAACGCTACCATTAGGCCCTACAGAAAAGAAGTCTCACTGTACAGAGAAGTAGACAATTCAGAGAGAGGTAAACACAGAAAGTTTACAAAGTGGTGCAACGGTTTTTGCCGGAGGGGATTGCAGTAAACATTTTATTTTGAGGCCCTTCACCTACAAGATTGCAGTAAACATTGTTTTTTGAGGCCCGTCACCCACAGTGTCGTCGTTCAAACTTCAGTTCCAGGTTCCAGTTCAGATCTAGTTCAGTTCCAGGTTCCAGCTTCAGTTCCAGGTTCCAGTTCAGTTCCAGGTTCCAGCTTCAGTTCCAGGTTCCAGTTCAGTTCCAGGTTCCAGCTTCAGTTCCAGGTTCCAGTTCAGTTCCAGGTTCCCGCTTCTATTTAAGATTCCCGCTCCAGATTCCAGTTTTTGAGAAAAAGTGAAGAATGTCGAATGAAAATTTACGAAAGTAAGTCACGCATTTTAAGTTCGCACTCGATTAGGAAATCTGTTAGGAGTGTTGAATAACAATTTTTTCTTGTTTTTACAGCGTTGGCTTAATTAATTTGTTTTTCTAATATTTTTTTCTCTCATTTAGAATAACCGCAATTCCAATTTCAGATCCTTCAGATCCTGAATCTGACAAATATGTTGCTTCATCCTTTTTGAAAGAAATAGGGAGTAAAGGTTTAAATATCCCTTTGAATTTTGATTCTTCAAGTCAAGTCTTCAAGTCATGGGATTATAATCCCACTTCAATTGTGAAATTTTTGACTACTGTGGGTAATTTAATGGCCAAAGAAAATGCGACTGAAAGAAGTAGTATAAATATGGGGGACAATTCTAAGGACGATATAACACACACACCTATTGAGGATAAGAGCAACAAGGAGAGTTTGAATCAAAGAGTAATTGGGTCAATAATGGATCCCCTGGGAAATATTCAACTGCTTGAAAATGCAAAATTTAAAAAACCTTTTTTAGCCAAGTGAGAAAGGTAAAAACACTGCTGGGGTGGCTAAACTCGCAGGTGATATATGCATTACCCGATTAGAGCAACAGGAACATTACTTAATTTTTTTGAAGATAGAGATTACTCCAATATTATAAATTCAGAGGAACTTAAAAAGGAAGTGGCGCAGGCATATTGACCAGGAAATACAGCTGGAAATAAATTCAATGATTTAGCTGAATTGAGACAATCATCCAATGAAACAGTGTGTCAATTCTATAAGAGGGTGGAGCTTGCCACAAAATCATATCGATCGGGGTATGGCGGATTAGTAGGTTTTTCTGATAGTATAGGCCTAGATTGTTTTATTGAAGGCTCGAGACTAAATATTAAGAGATATTTATTAGAACACCAGGATGATTATAATTCCCTCTCTGAAGCGTATAAGATAGCGCAGTGTTTTGAAGCTATTGAAAATGCAATTGGTGAAGAAAAACAGGAATTTTTTCAGCAACCGTAGATACTGAATTTTGTTGGACAGGACAGAAGGAAGGACTCCGTCTGAACTGGCCTGACGTAAAACGTGACCAGGGGGATAGGTAGATTTTTTTTTAGTGCAGGATATAGGGATCATATTAGGAATTTAAGTAGAAATTTTAGGAAAAAAAAATTTATGACTGAGAAACTGAGAATTTCTTATAAGGCATTGATCTAGAAAGGTATATTATCAAGAGAGACGAGAAATTTATTATTAGGAACCGACGTAATGAGGCGTTGTGTCGAGAAAGAGGAGTCTGGTGAAGGGGCGAACTATGGTTGACCGAGGGACCAGATAAACTGAGAATTTATTAGGAACCAACGTAATGAGGCGCTGTGTCGAGAGAGATGAGGCTGGTGAAGGGGCGGACGACGGTCGACCGACGGACCAGCGGTTAACGGGTTTCAGAGGATCCTGGGAAAGGAAGGTCTGAGCGGTTAACGGGTTCAGAGAATCCTGGGAAAGGAAGATCTGAGCTCCCAAGGGCGAAGAGAGAGGTAGGCGGTGGAGCACCCAACCTCGAAAACTCTGCAGGTTTCGTACCATGGAAAATAGTCGACAGGGCGAAAAAGAGCGTGCCAGAAGTCGACAGGGCGGAAAAGAGTTCCGTGCCAGAGAGGAAAATAGTCGACAGGGCGGAAAAGAGGTCCGTGCCAGGAGTCGACAGGGCGGGAAAGAGTTCCGTGCCAGAGAGGAAAATAGTCGACAGGGCGGAAAAGAGTTCCGTTATAGGAGTCGACAGGGCGGAAAAGAGTTCCGTGCCAGGGGGAGTGACAGATAATAATTTTGTGTCTTGGCTGTTGAACAATTTTTGACGGTCTGTTTCTGAAAGAAGGTGTTCTTTATTGTTATCCGCTAGGAGGCGTTGGCAAGGACAAAGGGATCCCTAGAACAGCTAAAACAGTCTTGCCAAGTGTCCTAGTAGATTCGGCAATAAAACTGGCTCATGATCACTTACTCATTGGTGGTCACATGTCTATGGAGAAGACATTAGATCGAGTAAGTCGTATCTTTGTATTTGATAGAATGGGTGCAAAAGTTCGAGAGTATTGCGAGAACTGTAATTTGTGCATGCGTAGGAATAAAATGCATCAGAACGTCAATCCTACGTTAGGAAAAAATGAAGAGCCGGAATACCCATTCCGTGTGTTCTCGGTGGACTCTGCTGGTCCCATTGGGGGCACATTATTTGGGGCTACTGAAAACAGAAATTTTCATATTTTAGTTGGCGTTGACCATTTTTCAAAATTTTGTATCCTGAAAGCTGTGCCGAAGATAACAGCAGAAGATCTGTGCAATTTTCTTTGCAAGTCAGTGATACCCAACTTTGGCCTATTTTAAATTTTGATCACTGATTCCCATCAATTTTTCCGTTCAAATCTCATTTCACAGATGTGTGAAAAATTAAAAATTAAACATCATTTTTCGTCAAGTTATAATCCTCAATCGAATGGGTTATGTGAGAATCGTGTGAAGGTAACCAAATCCGTATTAAAAGCTTATTGTCAGGATCATCCCAATTCTTGGGATACTTATTTGCCTTTCGTTCAGAATGTATTAAACTCTACTATTTCTTCCACAATTAAATATTCACCCCATCACGTATTTTTTGGTAGGCAGCTTCTTTTATTTATGGATATTCAACTATCATTTCCTTCAATTGCCTATTTTGACAGTTATGAGGATTATATGGTTAACTTAGTTAGGAATTTATTCACGATTTACAGGATTTGTGATGAACAAATGGGAAAACAGAGAAAATCTCAAAGATTACAATATAATAAAAATGCCGTAGTACTACCAATTTTTCGAGACGGGGACTTAATTTATGTCCAAGATAAAGCCCAGAATCCAAGGGAAATCAAGGGTTTAAAGCCAAAATTTTGTGGACCATATAAAATTTTAGAAGTTTTAAAAGATTCCCCATTCTTGGTACAAGAACTTTCTGGTAATTATGGAAGAAGGGCAGTAAAGGGTCGTCTAATAAAGCCTGTAAAGGATCCAGAAACTTTCTAACGTTTAAATCCTATTTTTCAGGAGAAAATTGATATGATTAATATATCTAATATTGATAATAGTAAAGTAAAATCTAAAGATGAAGTGAAAAGCAGCAATGGTTTTAGATTACGTCAACGTCCGGGCAAGAAATTTTTGGTAGTTCAAAATTGTCTTGAGCAGCCAGTACTAAAGAATAAATCAAGATCGGAGAAATCAATAACCGTAGAATTGGAGTTATGGAATCGTGGGCATAGGAGAATCGATTCAACGTCATTTGTATACCAGCTTCCAGGGGAGATTCCAGTAGTAACTTCAGAAATAATGGAGGATAGCTCCGTTTCTAGCGAACAACATAAGGTTCAAATGGAGCCTAGTCTAGTTAGTGTAGAAGTAGATAAAGGGGAAATAGAGGTTAAGGCAGGCTCGAGTGGAGAATCAAGTAGTCTTAGGAGAAGCAATAGGAAAACAAGAAATAAACCTCCAGGTTATTATAGAAAGTATTGAAACAATTGTAGAGAGATAAGTAGAGTAAAATGATTGTAGAGATTAGTATGTTACTGCAGTAAAAACGGTGTTGGGAATCGATGTTAAGTCAAAATGAGGATGTAGCTGGTTTTTATGCTGATTAACTAGACAGGAGAAATGCTTTCATTGAAATAGGGAAAATAGAAAGATAAAAATGAAGAGCGAAAGTTGTTTGACCAACCTTTTTCAAATGATGTATTTACTTCCTTTTGATATCTTATGGATAGTAAAATAACGGAATAATTTGGAAAAAAAGAAAGAATTAAGGCTTTGGTAAAAGGAAAGTAAAAGAAAATCTCATTGTGTTTCTGTCGAAGATTATCATTTTTGTTCAAGTGTTCTGTTCAAATTTAAATTCTTTTAAAAGATATTCTGACGATGTCTAAATTTTTATATTAAGTGTAGCTACGCGAATTTTATGTGAACTTAGTATGACAATATAAAGTGAAATGTAAGTGACAATTGGAAAAATATTTTCTTGTGTCTTGTTGATTCAGTTTTAGTGCCGGTATTTTATTTCATGTTCTTGTTAAGTGAACCATTGTTTGAGGATAGAAAATCGTTTTTTTTTGGAAAAAAAAAGATTTTTAAAACCCCGGAGAAAATCCGTAAACTTTGGAAATAGGTTTTTCTTGCTTAAAACCAATAATTAAGATTCTAAATATATGCCGGAGATTCGTATGTGTAATTCTTCCCATGGTCACTTGAACCCGGAATAAACTTTATCTAAAATGCAAACATTGCAAATTGTCAACAATCCACAACCCCACTTCTTAGAAATTCTCTTTATCAGATGTTTACAGTTCTGTCAAATGGCCAGATGTGTATCTGAATATACGTTACCAATTTGGATTAGTTAAGTCAGTTCGAATTCTGTATCTGTCCTAGCCATATGTACCTTCACTGTATTATATGTATAAATAAACGTTTTATACTCTAAACACAGACTATGTGATGGTTAGAGGTTCTAGGCATCCTCCACCGGTAGAACCCAGATAATAGGCCAACGCTACCTTAAGGCCCTAAAGAGAAGAAGTCTCACTGTACAGAGAAATAGATAATTCACAGAGAAGTGAACAAAGAGATGTATATATATATATATATATATATATATATATATATATATATATATATATATATATATATATATATATATATATATATATATATATATATATATATATATATATATATATATATATATATATATACATATATATATATATATATATATATATATATATATATATATATATATATATATATATATATATATATATATATACATATATATATATATATATACATATACATAGGCTATATATACTACTACTACTACTATGACCACTAATACTACTACTGCTGGTACTGTTCTAAAATCTGGGAAACATCGAGAATGCGACTCGAGAAAAGCAAAGATCAGATAACCATTACCCGGTAATTTCCTATATCTGACACTGTTAGACAAGGGTTTTTTCACTCCGGGAAGTATAGACTATTTAAACTTTAGTTTTTTGGGGTTTAGGGGGGGAAGTACGTAGATTAGGTTAGGTTACGTATTTAATATATGCCAAGCTTTACCCCGCCCCCCCGCCTAGTGTGAAAATATATAGCCAAAATTTGTTTCTAAACTATTATATTTTTATCTTATTTTGTTTTATTTCATTAGCATTAACCAAACTTCACTTCTCGCATGTGTCCCAGATTTTAGAACAGTACCCTACTACTACTACTACTACTACTAACAACTCACTGAAACACCAAGCCACCTGAGGTCAAACACAGCTACTATCGTTCCTCCTCCCTCCCAATCTATTTCAAAAACCTCCCTCTTTACACCCTCCCAAGAAATTCTCATTTCTCTTAATCTTCCTTCCCGACATTCTCCCATCCCATTCAGGGCCGACCTACCTTTCGTTTGCCCTAGATGGTTGGTCTGCAACGACGATTTTTGGCAATTTGTCATCCTTCATATGCAGACCGTGTCCTAGCCATCTTAACTTTTCTCTCATTACTGTCCTGGAAAGCAGGATTGAACCACATTTTTCGTACTTTTAGCATACTTTTAGGGATATGGTCAGTCAGAGGGATATACAAAACAATCCGTAGGCAATTTCTCTGGAAAATATCTAGCAAATCCTCCTCTGTCTTTCGGAGCGCCCAAGCTTCAGAACCATACTTGACCACTGTAATCATTGTAGCTCATAATATTCTAATTCAACTAAACCTTTTTCAACTGTAAAAAAAGTTTGAATTTGATTAGTTATGGCTATCCTGGTCTTTATTGTTTGTTTGTTTTTTTTTTGTTTTTTTTTTAAGGTCGTATGATACCTTAAAGCAGTGGTTCTCAAACTTATCTTAGACACTCTACCCCTTTTTACTGACAAAACATTTTAGTTGTCCCTTCTCAGTTACCGGTACTAAGTAAAAATAGAACTAAAGTATAAATAAAATTGCCGTTTCTAGAGTTAAAGGGTTGTTATTTTTTCTTTGGCCAACTGCGTACCCCCTAAAAAATTTTCAGTACCCCCGAGGGGTACGCGTACCACAGTTGAGAACCATTGCCTTAAAGCATTACCCTGTCTCGTCTATTATAAACTTTTTTGAGACTCAACATGTATAAGTGAACTTTGAAGTATCGTGCCAGGAATGAGAGTTGTTACTGGGATGGAATGGAGGGGGGGGGGGGAAGAATGTATTATGGGGTAAAGAACAAGGAACTAAATGGCTCTTATAACCACAATAGTTAATTTTCATTAAGTTTCATATACGAATTTTGGCGGTACTTATTAAGAATCCAGTAGTAATGCGATAAGTGAGGTTTTGCAAATGCTAATGAAATAAAACAAAATAGAATATGAATATAATAGTTTAGAAACAAATTTGGGCTATATATTTGCACATTAGGGGGGGGGGGGCAAAGTATATCATATATTAAATACGTAACCTAACCTAGGTACCTTTTAGTCCCCCTAAACCCCAAAAAACTAAAGTTTAAACATTATTCACGGAGTGAGAAACCCGTGATTGCCAAAGGAATTAAGGGTTTAAGAAGCTGTTTGACTGGTTTCTTGAATCATGTTCGATATACAATTCTCGCGTGACTACTGGATTCTTAAATAGTACCCTTTTGACTTTCAGCATAACAACATAAAAGCATATTTAGTAAGTAGATACAGAATGGTCAAGATTTCGGCAAAAAACATACCTTTTCAAACTTGAAATACGCTTTTCGTAAATTAATCTTTTTCTAGCAGGTCTGTCAGAAATGATATTTATTAAGTCATTTCGAATAAAGCTGAAGTATACAGAAGCTGATGATTTTAATCGACAGTGTAAAGTATTTGGAACGTAAATTCGAGAAGGCTTTTTCCGGTGTCTCGTTTCTTAGAGATTTGGCCATGTATATGTCAACGAGAACAGTCCAGGGGGGCTTTTGGGACTAAAGCTAGTCGTGGGAAAGGGGTCCGTTCCCAGGCATGGTTGAACAACCAATAGCTGGAACTTCCGTTCCAGGAAAGTTACATTCTTGGCTCATTTTCTAAAGGCAGTCCATCTTTCGCCTCCGTCGTAGCTAGTTGTTCTTGTGCTACCTTGTTTTCTCTATGTGTATTCTCACGTTATTTAATAAAGACCATGTACCAACGTTTATCGTCTAAAGGAGACACGTCTTCTTTTTCCGATGAATTTCTTTCTGCGCTGACGAGGGTGAAATTTGGACTCAATGATAATGAGAAGGCACTGCGAGATGGTACTGATTCCTCGCAGGGCCGTTTGGCTACCAGGAAAAGGGAGCTGGTTTTGAAGTCCCGTGGGATGGTACTGATGCCTCACGGGATGGGTTTTTTGTTGCACTGCGAGATGGTACTGATTCCTCGCAGGGTGGTTTGGCTACCCAGGAAAAGGGAGCTGGTTTTTATGTCCCGTGGGATTGTTCTGATTCCTCACGTGTTGGGTTTTTTTTTGCACTGCGAGATGGTACTGATGCCTCGCAGGGCGGTTTGGCTACCCAGGAAAAGGGAGCTGGTTTTAAGGTCCCGTGGGATGGTACTGATGCCTCTCGGGATGGTTTTTTTTTGCACTGCGAGATGTTACTGATGCCTCGCAGGGCGGTTTGGATACCCAGGGAGAGGGAGCTGGTTGTAATATCTCGCGAGATGAGGTTGATGCCTCACGGGATGGTTTTAATGCGTAGCGCTAATAGTTATGTAGAGATATCAACAGTAGTACTGCCATTTGTCGAACCACAAGTTAGTAGAGAAAAACCAAATAGGTCTAAACCGAGGCGTTCCGCAGCAATAAAACCCCGAGGATTTTATTGGGAATAATATCTTAACGTCATTACAGCATGGTATGATTTTTAGAGTTTCTGCAATTTCATTTATTTGTCGCTGGTATTTTCAGGATTAATTAGCCTTTCCCGGTCATTCCTTTTGCCCTAATTCAAAGTTTATACATAATCCCAACTTTCCTTGTCCTCATCAAATTCAGGGGTATGGGGAACAAGTCTATTTTAAAGTATACAAAGAAAAATGAAGTGTTAAAATATCCAGTTTCCGACTACTGTTATTGGTGTGGTTCGTTTATACTATATAAATTTTTAATTATGCAAGTATTGTGTAGTGTTTATATTATGTAATTATTTACTAGTTTATGCTGAAGAATATTAGTAGGTGAGAAGTGAATAATTTGGGAAGGGTGTTGAATGTTTTGAATTCAATTAAAGTTTGAGGGTTTAATGAGAAGGGGATAAGCCAAATTTGGGAAATTTAACTTAAAACAGGGGGGAGAATCTGTAAAGTATTTGGAACGTAAATTCGAGAAGGCTTTTTCCGGTGTCTCGTTTCTTAGAGATTTGGCCATGTATATGTCAACGAGAACAGTCCAGGGGGCCTTTTGGGACTAAAGCTAGTCGTGGGAAAGGGGTCCGTTCCCAGGCATGGTTGAACAACCAATAGCTGGAACTTCCGTTCCAGGAAAGTTACATTCTTGGCTCATTTTCTAAAGGGAGTCCATCTTTCGCCTCCGTCGTAGCTAGTTGTTCTTGTGCTACCTTATTTTCTCTATGTGTATTCTCACGTTATTTAATAAAGACCATGTACCAACGTTTATCGTCTATCTTTGGAATTTACGTAAACCATTACATCTGCCAATATAAAAGGGCATATAGAAAGAACCTAAAAAGAACTAAATAGAGGTTTACAACAGTATACTCTAATCTTTTTAGTTCAAGCTAATACAATTACCGATTAAATCCCTTCCAAAATAGCACGCAACAGCAAAAAATATCAATGAAAGAGTTTTCCGTAAATATCCCAATGAAGGCCAGTCGAAAATTACATTATCATTGGCAATCACTCAGATCACATCCATAAAAAAAGCTTAGGCCGTCTGGTCGTCATGGTAACGATTCCATGAGGCCTAGACGTCTGAGAGAATGATACTGATGACGCAATAGACCTCGGTGTAAACAAACTACAGGCGCCGCGACGCCCTTGAGCCTACTAAATATTGACACGTGCCTTAGAAAACACATTTTTATGAAAAATTGATTAAATTTATTAGCGATACTTTTCAAATGCTAATGATGAGAAATGAAATTCGGTAAAGTCCTACACACGGTCACAGCAGAAATATATATAACGAACTCGAAATATATGTAGCCCTATTCGTTATATATATTTCTACTGTGCACACGGTTTGGCGGGCTTTCTAGCACTGTGTCTGTGTTAGGGAAAAAAGTGTTTATACTAAATAAAGAAAGATATTGAACCACATCCTCCGTGAACGCGGGGGTGCAATGAGACTTTGGATATTTGAGCCTTTCAGAGGCAAATCTCGGTACATTGTGTAGAATCGGGTAAGAACAAGAGAATTCTTTTGAGAGAATATATATGCATTTTATCGGGTAATGCCTATATGCTGTATAAACAAAGGGTTTCTCACTCCGGGAACTATATTTAAACTTTAGTTTTTTGGGGTGTAGGGGAAATAAAATGTACCTATGTTGGGTTAGGTTACGTATTTAATATATGCTATGATCTACCCCCCCCTAATATGCAAATATATAGCCCAATTTTGTTCATAAACTATTATATTTTTCATCCTATTTGTTTTATTTCATTTGCATTAACGAAACTTCACTTCACTTGTACTTATCGGATTCTACACAAGTACCGAAATCTCACCCGAGTTCAGTTTTTTACGTTTTTGAGGTTTTGCGTTTTTAAAACTTGAAATACCGAAATACCGACTGACGAAGTCCATACTAAAATAAAAACATTTTCCGTCCCGAAAAATTACGCGTATTTATTTTCACCACACAGTTTGTGAACTAAAATAAAGTCAAGCAGTGAAAGTTCTATTTTATTTTTCTGCATTTTTCCTTTTAAAGACGTTAGTCAATTTGCCCTCTGAAGGATCTATTAAAAACGACAATGATAAAGAGGCGCTATGTGATGGCGTCAATTTAGGGGGCAGGGGCAAAATACGTTTTCAAAATCTAGAACGTGAAATTAGCTGCTTTTTCAATTTTTCCAACAAAAAATATTAAAAAGGCATTTTTGAATGAAAATAGTGAAAAAGTTTATTTCATAACCTAGGGGTTAAAAATCCAGGTGGTAAATTATCTCTCTCTGTCTCCTCCCACCATTTGACACCACCGGCTCTATGTTTTGTGCAACAAGGGGTATATGCAAAAATATTTTAGTTATGGAATCATTTGGGATCAAGACACGAATCTTTTTTTTTCTGGAAAATTGGGAAAAAAAAGCTGGAAATAAACAGCTGGAATGACAGAATAAAAGTCAAACAAGAGGCAATTATCCATAATGTCTTGGAAAGATTAAGTTTTAATCCAAGAAGATTGATTAATGCTGAATCTTATTGATGATTTATTATTTTTGGTGCTTACTTATTAATAAAGATTTCATAGGTATGATAAAAATTGCTGGCAATGTAAGGTTTTGAGAACTGCCCATATAACTTCAGACCCCCGCCCTTCATCACATAATCGGCTGCCCCCCCCAGAGAAGAAGCTACGTACGCCATGATAATAGGTCATTTTGATGCTGGCTATTTCAAGTTTTGTCTCTGGAATTGATTGGTGTAGTGAAAATTTTTGTATATTATGCAGATTTACAGAGGATACCCAATAAATTTGTTATGGGACTCAAGGATGGCGTGACTATTAAAAAAAAAAAAAAAAAAAAAAAAAAAAAAAAAAAATCACAGATACCTACACATTACGAATTCTTAGGAAATATTTAATTGGTAATTGAAATAAATCCGAATAAAAGCAGAAATACTTCTTTCGGGCGAGAGACAGGTCTTATAAACAGAGACAAGCCCGGTACACAAATGGGAAGCAATGGCTATATCCCTAAGCAATAGGAGTGTTATATTAGGGATAGTTATATCCCCAAACGCATTGCAAGTGAGCCTTACGAGTGAAAGAACCAGAAATATAAAACCTCAGACACCTGCGGCTGTACCTATGGCTGCAAAAACCTTTGACTCGCACCTGAATTTCCTTAAATTATATTTCTCCATGAAACTCAACAAAACTGGAAATAACATACAGATAATAAGCTTCTGACATTATTGCAAAACGAGTTATTAGCAAAATTAATACAATTGTTAAACTACGAAAGTGAAAATAACAATGTTTAGCAATTAAAAAAAAAAATATTCAACGGAACTAAAACAAAATAAAACAGAAGCTGTGCTAAGCCCCTTTGTGATCAAAATAACTAAATTTCCACTTCATGAAAACATCTCTCTTCACAAAAAGTGAAGTGTCTCAAGAAATTGGGCTAACAGGCGTCATCTCTAAATCATGAAGCCGCATCGAGGACAATTTTGTACGGCATCTACCAAAATGGAAAAGTACATCTTAGAAACATCCTAGAGTTTTTTTTTCTCGTGTATTCAAAAGTTTATTATTAAATAGTTTAGTCTACCAAAATCCGATTTTTAGCGGACAATTCGTCGCTTTACTCTGTTGAAGCGGACTTGTTAACACTCGCAGTAATTTTATTTATAACGCCGACATAAAATACGATATTAATGAGAAGAAAGGTCCTCGAAAACTCGTTTCACGTTCTTCTAATTTTAAAGTTAATAATGAGCTCTTGAGTCACGAACTACATACAAAACAATAATTGCGCTTCCGTCAAAATTTTTTTATGCATACTTGGTAGCGAATCTGAACCAAACTAATATTTCGGAAAGTTCTGGCACCCAACTTGCATTTAAAAAGCAATTTTAAAGTTAAACAGGCTTTTTTGGGTTTGAGATATTGTGCAGAACACAATCTGAAAGCAGAAAGGAGCCTTGCAGAATAGCCAATGCCATATCCAGGGAGGGTTTACCGGATTTGAACCACCCTTCCCCCCAAATTCTTATCCGACAAGTAAAAAAAATAATAAATGTGCATACAAACAATTTTTTTATGTGCTATGTAAAGTGTTTTTTTTTTTGTAAAACCCTTAAAATCCTGGGGATTCAAAATCCAGGATATGGCCTTGAGAGAAGCTTAGCTTTATAGCTTCCGACTTTTCCTTATTGTTTTTCATGCAGTCTTTTTTGGGTACTGTTTTGAAATATGGGACACACGCATCGAGAAAAGCAAAATCAGATAACCATTACCCGGCAATTGGATGTCTGACGCAGCATAAACAAGGGTTTTCACTTCGGAAACTCTATTTAAACTTTAATTTTTGGGGTTTAGAGGGAAAAAAGGTACCTAGGTTAGGTTAGGTTCCGTATTTAATATATGCTATGCTTTTAATGTTCAAATATATAGACCAAATTTGTTCATAAGCTATTATATTTTCATCCTATTTTGTTTGTTTCATTAGCATTAACCAAACTTCACTTCTCGCATGTGTCCAGGATTTTCGAATTGTACCCTTTTTTGTTTCTGATTTCAAAGTCGAAACGGTTTTATGGATTTATTATTTGTTTTGTTAGTGAAGACAAATTTTGTATGAACATTATATAAAACTGATGGAAGTCGGAGTGTAATTATAAATTTTATATACATACATAAATGAACATTATCAATATAAGAGTCGAGCATTTTTCTTATCTAAAAAAATCGTCAGCGAAAATAATGCTTTAGTCTATATAAGTTCAATGCTATCCTTTCATTCGTTACTAAAAAATGTACGGGTCGACTGTGTTTTACAAATTTAGTTCTAATAATACACCAAAAAGAATATGTTGCAGTGAATCGGCTTGTAACAAGTTTGCCTTTGCATCTGAAATGTAAATTAATTCTGATAGTCATTAGAAAACTACTTTTTTTATTATCTTCCAAAAGAGTAATATTATTCAGTGTCAAACAATTACTAAACACAAGTCAAAACAATTTATACATCTTCCACTCTGAAAGGGAATTCTTACAAACATTTATACAGCCGTACGTATCGCCACGATTGGCCATTATACACGCATTGACCAATGCAATTAGCAGTGGATTTCTCGACTAAGGTTCCCCAATTCCTTACGAAGACCCTACCTTTCCCTACTGATGCTGACACAAATCCCAACTGGTCTAATGTCTCTTATGTTTTGTCTCAGAATACACTCCTAGTCGCTATAGGTATAATGCAGCTTGTTCTCAATATGCGTTATGCTAAAAACTACTGAAATATCTGATGTCCATTGTTAGAACCTTACGTGTGGAAATATAAAACTCTTCGATCTTTCCAGGAGGAAAAAAAATAAGAAGAACACAAAGCAAAAACACACTTGCACACAAAGGTTTCTTTCAAAGATTGGTCAGAAGTAGGAATAGAAAACAAATTAATAGAAGGAAGAAACGCACCTTTTTTTTCCATTCGGCCCCCTTCCCGTAGTAAATATTTCATATTTGCAAAATCATAATAATCCATGTGAAGCTCTTACTCAGGGGGAGGTTTTGGGATCGTGCCCCCAGACAGAATTTCTAACAATATTGTATCAGGCTTTTAATTTGGTCGTCATACCCAGAGCGAAAATAACTATTTCGTCTTAAGAACAAGAATAGTAAAACACAACTGTGTTTCAAGAACACGCCGACCGTGACTAGGGAGCTAAAAAACTGAATATTCATAATAATAGATAACAGCCATTCTAAACTATTATTAAAGATTAGCTCTAAGGACAGTACATGCCCCGGTAGTCCCCGAGCCAGGCACCTATAAAATCTCACAGTTTTTATGATTTTCCTCATAATTCCTTACATTTTCCATAGACTGCATGCACTTTTTCGTTTTTGTGTTTTGTAAAAATGCTCTCATCCCTTAGAATATATGCATGCATACATGCCTTGTTACAGAGCTTTTAATATAAACTGTTTAAAGGCCGATAAATCATTTTGGGATCATCAACCAACATACGTAAACTCCGTAACTGAAGCTTCGGTGTTAATGCGTGAAGAAGCCTTAAAATGAAATGAACACTTACCGGTCCAGGAGAGCCAGGATCAGGATGTCGAAAATGTTGATCCCAAGGGTAGGGTACAGCAGGATGATATGAGCTTGGTTCTCCATACTGGGCTGTGGATGTGCCTCTCGTCCCAGATCCAGGTGAATCTGACGAACTACCCCACATTACACTATCTTATCGTTGACGATGGCCTCTTTTATCGTGTTCTAACTTAATCTTAGTTTCTATCACAGTTATAAACCACATTCTTCGAATTCACAGATTTACAGGTAATTATTTGAGTTTAGCATCTATCAGAATGAGTCGCTGAAAGGGTCGGTTTATTTCCACAGGCTTGGAGGAACCATATTTGATCTGAATTTTCGTAAACAACAATGATGCAATAGTAATACAAAAACAACAGAAAAGGTAAAAGCTTCAGTAGTCTCTTTTCAACATCAAGAGAAAATTGATGCATTTTAAAATAATGTTCTTGACTCAGAAATCGGTATTAGAACGCCTGACAACGTCAAAAAATCTCGAAGCTTCAAATTTTTATTAGCAGATTTACTATACTTTTTCTAATAGCTTCAAAACCTCCCCGTAATTCCAGAGAGACAACTTCAGTTCGCTCAAGAGAAGGGACAAGATCAAGGCCATATCCAGGGAGGAGGGAGATTAGGGGGATTAAACCCTCCTCCAAAATGTTTGTCCAACGTAGCAAAAATGCATATAAAAAAATTTTGATACGTTTTTTAAAGTTTTTGTAGCCCCCCCCCACCCCCAAAGAAAAAACGCATCCCCCACCTGAACAAAATCCTGGATACGGCACTGGACGAGAGCCAAGAATTTCTTAGTTAGAAAACCCCCTATTTTTACCATATTCTCGGGAAAACATTTCATTTTTTACGTTAATTAAGACATGTCATTTATTTTCAGGAAGCGATAGCCCATTGGTCTCCCCAGGAACGGCGACGCAACATATTGCACCTTCTTTCTATATTATTAGAAACCAAGACCACCCAGTACCAAATCTTTGAAGTCCAATAGCAACTAAAACACTTGATATCAGAATAGAAATTCACTAAGAATCCTTATCATTCAACCGTTGCCATCAACCAGTAGGCGGCGACAATTTAAAAGGCGTAAACTGCACTAAATGGACGGAGGGGATTTTCGCCTGGCGGATTCGTCTCCATTTGCCAAGTTTTTTACAATAAGGTCTTTTAAGCCTTTAGGACGCAGCAAAAGAAGTCTGATATAAAAAGCGTAATTTCCTAACTATTTTGGCAGCCAAGAAAAGAAAACAACACATTTTCGAAAGATTCATAGCCCTGAAGTTTCTTGAGAGTTAAATAAGTCTGAAAACTAGAATGAACCAGTCTATTCATTGCGCATAGCTCATGAGCTTATGAGCTTAGAAGTCACTCGCGCATGAGCTTATGTTTGATGGGTGTAAATCTCAATAGCACAAAACATTTCACCTCAGATCTTTAGAATAACCGCACAAGCAGTGCTAGCTTACAGAAAATTTGATGTGTTTGGGATTTAACAAGTAACCACCAGCCACGTTTATCTCTGCTTCAATCTGAGGGGTATGCTAGTCCATCGTCAGTGTATTATTATTTTGATCAACATGATTCTTTCCTATAAACTATTGTCCAGGCTATTTTTCTTAAGCCAAATAGCATTTGTTCTAGGGGCTCAAATGGTGTAGGTCAATATGTTCCTGCTTCCTCTTAGTCCCAAATTAGTCCACGAATTGATGGGTACAGTCCAAAAAGCGAGTAAACTGTAGGTTATACCTTTGTAATGGATGTTTTAGTATTTATCTCGTAGGTTACTTAAAAGGGCTTCATAGCCTCCTAAAGAATGTTTGAGAGTCTCTCAGAGGAGAACGGGGTGGTTTTGTAAGCATTAATCGATATTATAAAAAATAATAATCAGTGACATAGCTGGGATGTGCGAATTGACTTCTGCATAGGGCAAACAAAGCTACGCCAGTGCTTGAATCTTAACGTTACTTATTTCTACTGGTGGTTTTAAAAAACCTAATTTTATAAGGAGCTGGTAGATATTTCCCCCCAAAACAGAGCAAAAAAGTCAGTTTAAAACGTTTGGGATACTTGTGTCCACCCGGTTATTTTAAATGAAAAAACTTGATTCAGCCTAAAAAGTTTGTTTTGAAGCGCCAAGTCAATCGTAGCCTATATGGTACCATATCTAAGCAAAATTTTTAAAGTATTACTTATAGGCTTTAGCGAAAGGAGCTGACAACTGGGGAGAGGGTTAAAACCACAGGAACCACTATTAAAACAGTGCTAGCAATGTCTGACAAAATAAAGTTTTCAAAAGAGCCTTTATATGACTCATTTACAACATTACAAGAATAAAAAGAAATGTTCAACTATAAAATAAATGTTCAACTATAAAATAAAAAGCATGTTTTATTTTTTAGTAAATAACCAGTACTTCATTTTTCTTAAATAAATTAAATATTTTAGTAACAGAATTATTTTATTACGTTTGTAATTTTAATACCGAGTCCCAAACAACATCATACGTTCCACGTTCCTTTGCATTCACTTGACTCAACTTTGAAATGAAGTAGACGAAATAGTGAAAAATGTATTTTCAGAAACTCCCCCCATTGTCAGTGGTTGGACTGCCAGCAGATTAGAGGCCAGCTCAAATCAAAACAGAACCAACCACAAACGATCTTAACGAAAGAACAAAGAGCTACCAACAAAAAAAGTCACTAACTAATTGCAATAATGACGAAAGATTTTTTTGGCAAACAGCAGGCCTAACCATTCTGACTGTGCAGGATGTTTATTACCAGAAACAATGCCAGTCTCGTGCTGTTTTAATAGCTATAATTTAAATTGTATAGTTGGGGTACAGTTTTTACTTCGTTATTTGAAATGAGTTTTCGTAAAATAAAAATAAAACTGACATTAACTTAAAGCTAACTGAACAGTATTAGACGCATTTAAAAGCAATTTGGTTAAACGGAAATGCAAGGGGTTGCCCACTAGGTCCTCTCCCCATACCTGAGGCAACATATAAGGCTAGATAAAGGCACAGGAGGTGAAACCGGAGAGACAAAGTAATATTGACCTATGATGGGAAGTTCAAAACCACTTGATGAAATATTTGAGCCCCCCAGAAGCCAACACAGTTTACTTTTTTTAGGTTATAACATCAAAGCACTTAATTGACCTTGATGCATGCAACTTTTCTTATGGAAATTCCCTAAAGCTGAGTACCAATTCCTAAAAACGAAAAAGAAGACTTCAGTAAACAGACAATAGGTGGATTTTTAAGAAGACAATTTGACTGATTTTACACTAAAATGCAGCTTACTTAAACATATTTTATAGGCTTAAATAAACGCAAAAAAGAAAAAAAAATGGAAAATTGTAATTTATATCAGCAATAAATCTTTTTTTTTACTTAAGGGTAATTAATCAGGAGGGGTTCCAATTAAACTCCTTTTAGCAGTTATTTCTTCGTATGATGTTGATTAATTTAGTTTTTGAAAAACGCATGTACTGACTCTAATGGCCTCCTCAAGAAAAGGATTTAAAGACGAAAGTAAATAAAAAAAAAGACAAAAGTAAGAAATTATAATGTACTAGCATATTCTTTAAAATGACACAAATAAAATAAGGACTTAGAATATCTCTCATAGGTTTTACTCAAGGGCGGATCCATGATTTTTTTCGGGGGGGGGGGGTTACTAATTTTTTACTTTTTCGGGGGGGGGGTACTAATTTTTGACTCAGTTTTCGACTAATTATACTTATTTTTATCTAGGTTTTACTAATTTTCGACTCGGTCAAAAATTTCGGGGGGGGGGTTCAAACCGGGTAACCCCCCCCCCGGGATACGGCCTTGGTTTTACTTGATTATGTTTTATAAAGGTAAATTTTTATGGGTGTCAGAGGTTTTGTTCTAGGAAGAGACAGATACATGAAAAAGGTGTAATTTTGAGTCAAGATATCTGGATTTTAGTTGTTTCCCCGCAAAGTTTTTGCTATGGAGTGAGTTAACACTAAGTCTAACAGGTGAACTACCAAAAACATTTTTATGAGCAATGAAAAGAGTTATTTTTTTATAAATAATTGCCGTGACAACTGAGAGGAAGGAAACGCAAAACTACTTAATCAAATTAAAGATGTGTTTAAAAATTAGGAAGGTCGTGTAGGCTTTTGGCTTAGAGGACTATTTAAAGGTAGATAGTAATTAACTCTTGAACTTAACTTTAACACTATCATTTGTAGCTCTTTTTAAGCAACTAAAATGAAAGGAAAACAAAGAGAAGGCTTCTTAAACCTGGCCAAGAGTAACAGATATTATACAAGTGTATACAAATCTATGTCTTACGGGGACAAAGGGTTATCGGAGAAATTCTTTTCTAGGAAAGAGAGAGGGGATAATGGGCAAATATGCCTATACAGTTCCTCTTTTTTATTTTATAGAGTAATATATTTCTATTTGATATCTTATATAAGCTAATTTATGCTCTTTAAAAATTTTTAAATTGCTCTTTATTTTATTTTTTAAGGGGGGGGGGGAACTGTGCACTTAAACTTAGTAAAATTAAACAACCAAATTTTTAAATAAGTTACGGTACGAGAGCTTTTCTTATGGTATACTAAGAAATTAAAACACACCAAGCAATTCCAATGCGTGATTAAGCAGTAAGGTTTTCAGGAGGGGACACCTATTTATAGAGACCATGTACACGAGGTGGCGCGTGCCAATCATGCTGGAAATGTGCCAAAGGTGTCGGAAACTGTGGCAGAAATATGCAGTACACGTGGCGTCTGATATTTATAAAAGGTGACGGAAAGTGGGCGCCCACTCGGGTTTTAAAGAGAGACCAGAACAACTAAATTTAATCCTGCATCAATGGAGGTTTAGGAGTTCAAAGTTTCGATATTGTTTTACAAAGCGGTAAGCGCACGAAAATTGAAGTTTCGTTAGCGCTAATGAAATAAAACAAAATAGGATGAAAATATAATAATTCAGAAACAAATTTGGTCTATATATTTGCAAATTAGGGGGGGGGGGTTGTAAAGCATAACATATATTAAATACGTAAACTAACTTAACCTGATCAACCCAACTTAGGTACCTTTTAGTCCCCCTAAACCCCACAAAACTAAAGTTTACATATAGTTCCCGGAGTGAGAAACCCTTTGTAATGCCTATCTGTATACAGCGTCTCGTATAAGTACCGGGTTTTATCCTGTCCGATTTTCAATACAATTGTCGGGCGCTTACCACTTTGTAAAACAGTACCAAAGTTTTCCTTCGGACAACCTGTATATCTAAGACATAATATTTTCTAGGAAGAGATGAGGAAGGCAAAATTTTGGAGCTGAAATAACTTCGAAGAAAACCAGCCATGCATAGACAACCTAATTGACTAGTATGAGTAGTTATAGGGAAAATAGTACGAGTCCAGGGGTATCAAGAAGAGGCACGGCCAAACTACCCCCCCCCCATGAATAAGAATCTGATTATATGCTCTTTATTTTCTTCTTCCCAAACTGTATCCACTTCGTTTTTATTTTAAGAAAATCGAACGTAGAGGTGGATACCTGCAAGCAAAAAAGGGTTTTCTCCCCCAAATTGGCCAAACAAACATCTTCCAGTAAAAATGTTGGCCTAAAAATATGATGTTTGTTATTTCTCTCCCCCGTCCCCACTCCATAAAAAAATCCATTGAAACCGACCTAAGTTCAGACCTGTGTGCGTCCACGTACGTGGAAGTGCAACTAAATCCTAAACTTGATCCTAGATAGGAGTTTCCGTAACAAAGAATCTCTCAGTAGGAGTCAGGCAAAATGACGGGATGATCCGGTATCCGTTACTTTTAGTCCCGAACAGTATATCAGTATAGCGAGAAATGCAAGCAAATAGGTCTGTATTTGTTTAAAACTGTAATCTATTTTTGCTACCATATAGGGCAAAGAGGGAGTGTTCGGCAGACAAAAGCAGCTAGTGAAACATTTGATAATGTATTTGACTATATCTGTTACGTATCTTTTCACATGAAGAGGCCACATCAAAGGATTTTCAGGACAGCTTCACGCATGCTTGGTTCTTTATTCTGAATGTGATTACTTTCACTGTTTAACAGGCACACAGAATGCATTTTATGTTACATGATACACACCGCATTTCTTTTATTAAAAAATGCGATGCTAATGCACCTTTGAATGTAAAAAAGTGTGGTTGGGCTCCCAAGATTATTTTTCAGACACAGCTTGGCGGCAAAATTTATTTCAAAATCAATTGGGTCTTATAAAATTATACCAATTAGTGTCAGTAAGGTAACTTAAGTTATTCGGATGTCCTTTCTTTGGCCTTTTTGTCATCTCTCAACCAGTACATGGGTATTTATACTTTCAGTTAGTCTTTTGGGCATGTAGTTCGTCTTTGAAAGGACGTCTTTTAAGCCCAATTCGGAGTCGATTTCGGTGTAGGATAAATAAGTCAGTCTCGGGCATTTATGGTCAAATTCAACGCTAATAAAAATGGCCGTGAGGGCAAAAGTTATTAAAGATGAATTTTCCTTTGCATATAAAAGAGTGTAGTTTGACTCCCGAGGTTCGAGTGGAATTTTTCAGACATAGCTTGGCAGCAAAATTTTTTTCAAAATAATTTTTTTAAAGTCATTATGGCGAAGACAATTTTTTTAATCAACTTAAAACAACTATAACCATCTTTGGGTTTTATGATCTTATTGTCTTGACGAGATTATTTTAAAAAGCATACTAAAACACTAAAAAATTTATCACAGATAATGCCGTTTTCAAAAATATTTCTGAATTTTGAACAACAACTTGATGGTATATATGAGCCCCATCAACAGGCAATCGTCATCAAATACAGGGACGTCAATTGAGAGGGGAATTTGCCCCCAAAATCCCCCTATATTTCGAAGAATACATTTTTATGTATATTCATTCAAAAGGGGATTTTTGTACTTCCGTTGAGAAAAATTGAGGAAATAGCAAAACTGCCCCGCCCCCTAGATTTTGAGAAATCAATTTGGTCCTCCCATAAGATTTTCGTGAATTGACGCCAATGGGTGTTTAGTGGCACTAGGTGTTTACCCCCACCCCCACCCCTCCCCCCATAAAATAACCCCAGTAAAATACGTATTAATACATAAAATTAATAAAGCTATTTACAGATTACACATTTGTAGCAGAGAAATAGTGACGGATACAACAGGAAAACGTTTTGCGAAATCACAGATAGTTCTTTTTTAGTTTTACTATTTATTCTAACTTCCAATTTGGGATCAGGGTTTAGATAGACAAGTTAATTTACACATACGAGTGCATCCAGATAATTTGTCCAGTTGCGTTCTAATATTTCTGTCATGGTTTTCACTTCAACCTTATTTTCAATAAAAACAGGCCGTTCATCAAAGCCAAGATTTCAGCTATTAATTCGATGGATTCCATTGCCAGATTTTTTCAATAAAAGTATTGCAAGGTTCTCCGCTTATATGAGATTGCCGAAGACATAAGAATTTATTCTGCGAAAGCAAATGGAGGATCAAAATTCTCAAAGGTTGACCAAGAAACTGGAATTAATTTAAAAAAGAATCTTAATTGGTGTTGTTGATTTTTTTTTTTTTTTTACGAAATGGGAATGTATTGAAAAAAGAATATGTGGAGGCTTGGAGTGTTCAGTGTTGAATTGTACCATGTCCATTTTTTGACACCTTGACAAGCAGTACTTTACTTTTTACTTATACTCGCTGCGGGACCCGACGTGAGCGCCTCACCTGGCATCTAGAAGACTTCGTATGGTTGACTCCCATTTGTCGCAATCTTATGCCAGCTCTTCAGCAAACCGGAGCCAGCAGCTCTCCCACTTTCTGCTAAACCTATGAAACCCACCAATGGTGTCAAGGTCTTTTTTGACAGTTGCCCACCAATTCTTCAATTGACCGCCAGGACGTCTGCGCCAAACTGACAAAGAAGCAGCTAGAACTTTTGGCTCAAGCTTTACTTTTTTAGTGGATTCATGACCAAGTTCTGATTTGGGCAGTGGCTAAGCATTGTCGTTGGTTGTTGACGTGTTATAAAAAATATATGATTTCCTTTCGGAGCAGCTGCGAAAGCTAATCCACTCGGCTTTTATTAGAAAGTCATAATACTTATTATTGCAGAACAGCCTTTTCCGATTTTATTTTGAATTTGGTCCATTTCAGTGGCAAACCTTGCTTATGATTATGAAATTAAGTTTATTTGCTTTGTTGGGTTATTTTCAAATATAAGTCCTGACTCATTTGTTTCGACACCAGGAACGATATTTGCAGATATAGACACAATATCTATTTTTGGCTGAACTTTACACTGGGGTTTGCAACTGTCTTTCATGTACTATTTTAAATTTTGTCAAAAGCAAAACAATATTTGTTTATGTACTTTTTCTGCCACCCCAATTTTATTTGTTATTGTTTTTATGTGTAGTTTCTTATCGGTTCAATGTATGAATTTGAAAAAAGGAAGGTATGAACAGAAAGAATTCTTTGACTTTCCACGTCCTTAGCCCAACAGGGAAATGGAATAATTGCAAACAATTCCAGTTAAATTTTATAATATGTTGCATTATTTCAACTTTCTACATAATATAGATAATTCAATATCACATTGGTATGTAAGCAGGTATCAATGTCAATGGGGTTGGCCAAATTCATGGGGAGAGACATACGGGTGGCATAGAAATTAAAATATAGAATAGAATCAAAACAGACAAATCACATGAGACAATATAGGAAAATTTTCTTGTAAACTTTGATGGTTGTGGTCTTCGGTACCAGTTCTTTTCCAAAATAGAGTAACTTCAAACTTAAAAGAGGGGAAGAGGAAAAAAAGAAAAAAAATGACAAATATCTGTCCCGTATAACATCCATTGTATAGTTTTCAATTGCTTGATCTTCGGTAAAAAAAAAAGAAAAAAAAGAAAAAAAAAATGTCGAGGCAGCGAAGAATTGTGTATCCAATCCCCACTCTGGTTTTGAGTCCCGCCAAAAAGCTTCATAATCAATTTATTATGTTTAATAGGGTTCAAATGAACTATCAATTTTTTAAGGCGTAATCTTCATATGCGTATTTTGATTTAATTTAACGCGGAAATAAGGTATTTTTTCACCATAAATTTTTAGTTGAAGGTAAATTTCGCGACAAAATAAGTTAGAAAGTAAAAAATAAAATGATAAAAATTAGAAAAAAAATTTCAGCAGTACATGATGAAACGGAAAAAATCAAAAACTACTTCGTCTTTATCGATACTGCAGCAGATATGGCATCGGAATTGAATGTACTGGTCAATTTACATAAATATATGTTCATTCTACGTAAGCGTGTTTTTTGAAAAAGTAAGAGGAAACATGGATTAAAAAAGTGCCTATAGTACCAGGGACAAAGGAATGATTATCCCTGTATTTCTCCAACTGAGGTTAAAATATTTTTTTTTAGCCGTAAAGCTACTCTTGGAGCGAGCCGAATCGATGACTAGCCGTCGGATGATTTTCCAAATATCTGCGACAATGTAGTTGCCACCGTTGAAGTCGTGACGGTTGCATACGGTCTGTTGCAAGTATACACAACTTTGTGCCTCTGAATGTGCCTCTAGCACTATCATGTGCAGTTATAGAAGTCTTCTTGTGTGATACTACTAGGTTTTACAATTTATTGCAAACTTTCAGACGCTCATAGAATAAAATATTAATGGAAGTCGTGAAATATTAATGAAATTAAATTCTTCCACAATACGTTACTACAAAGTATAAAGAATATTAGGAATTTGAAGACATCAAGCTAAGTAAGCTTTGGAGGGCGCAAAGCTCCTTCAAGGGAGGTTGAGAACTCTCTTAAGCAAGGGAAAGATTTCAAGATATTACGGGGAAGGTATATGGACCAGCCTAAAATTTCCCTATTGTTGCAAATGTTCGTTTCGAGGGTTAAAGTTACTTATAGGACAGAAATCAGATAGGAAAAAAAGAAAAACAACGTTATATTCTAGAGTCAATATTCGTTCCACTTTTTTGTGTGGCCTCTTCTGTAGTAAAAAAGAGTAGTAGCATTCGATCTTTCATTCAATACTGTTTCAAACTATAATGCTTTTCACGGTGACAATTGCGTCTCAATCCCTCCCCCTCCCTAATGAGGCCTATGCTACATAGGTCTACAAAAGTTTGCGGATTTTTCGAGTTTTGTGCATACCCTAAAACTATATCTGGCCCCATCAGAGGGGCTTGAAATGCAAAAGCGACGGCTGAGACTATTATATTGAAAAGGGCATTGATTGGGGATTCGAAAGGTATATTTATGTTTTTCTGCTATCTGATTACTATCTTACAAGTAACCTTAACCCTTCCCAAAAGCTACTTGAGACTTAGAAGAAGTACTTTTTTCCAGACATTCAAATAGGGGCAGGTCATCCGGGCTCAAGCCCCCAAGACCCTGCGATTTTGTGTTTTTTCCACATTTCCGTGCATTCTCTACATAGTTTTCGTTGTTTTTTTAACAAACAAAAACAGCCCCTCCCCCCTAAACAAAATCTGAACATTCACATGGAGAAAATTATTTTGTGTGTCACGCACCTGCTCTGTCACCCGTACCCTCTGCCCATAGCTCTTATTGACTCGCGGCTTCAAATAACAAAGAAATTCACATACTTTTAGTCCAAGCTATTTAAAATCTATGGACAAATAAAAGCAATGAACTTCATAGCCAAGCCCTAAAACAAGGTTTACAAGCCTCTTAACGCCTCCCTTAAAAAACAATTATTGTAGTCTACTATTGTTCCGATGGTCAGTAATAACTACAGACTTGGCTAATTGAGAAGGGTAATACTTTGTATATATTAATATCGATGAATATCTCAGGGTGGCATAGGCAACCGTGATCATCTATTACTTCATGAATTCAATATCGAGTATAGCTTGGCCTGCTTCTTAAAATGTCTCTGTGTCTATTTTAGTATTTAAGAAAGACCAACCTTTAAAAAATCAATCATCACGAATGTCTCGTAAGTCCATTTCTTTCATCACAATAAACATATTAACCCTCCGATTGGTTAATTATAATTCACCCCTGAAGGCACTATCACTTCACTATTTCTTATAAACTCTCCGCCGCAAGCAAAAGAGAATAAACCGACCCTTGTTTTTGCAGGCACCCACAGACTGTTTCCAATCCTCGATGTAAAGAAACTAACTCTTGCCAGTATGAGTCTTCTAGACTCAAAACACGACTAAAACGGCTTAGGCCAAGCGGCGCACAATCAAATTGATAGGCCTGCCAGAGTTTGGGCCAGTTAAAAACTCTGGATGGTTGCCGAAGTTTAACTAGCTCGATATGGACGCCGACGGGCTTAACCCGCTTTGGTTACAGGGCACGAATCCAATACATGACGCTGTGAAAAAAATGATAGATTTTTGATAACTGCGATTATGGTGAATACTCGGTGATGGTATAAGTATGAATATTTATCAAATCAAAAACGACGTTTGCTTTTTTTTTCTTAGCAAGTCTGTGCAATTAAATCGAGAACGGAAAGGTATTTGATAAACCGTTTCTTGTCATTGAACCACTATTTGTGAAAACTACTAAAGTGTTACTTCGTGAAAACTTTAATATAGAATCAAAAATCAAGGGGCAATTTTTTTTTAACAAGAAGAATTATTTCTTTTGTAAAAATAAGTTAACATATGCTATTAATTGGCTGGTCATTTTTCGACCTGTTACTTGGTAAAATTAATCAATCTATCTAATGAAAGGAAACATCGCTCATAGTATTTTTACGTTAAGTGAATTTTTAAGTCGTCTTGACATTTGCTTAACATTGGTTTTTTATGTAAGAAAAAAAAAAGAATTGAAACATTAAAAAGCTTCCTTTTTAACTGATATTTGTGAAAGCCATTAAAAAATAGGATTTAATATTTTCATATTATACTGAACTTTCAAACGTTGACAAAAACGGAAGTTTTGCTATTGTAAAATATTTATGTCCATTTCAGGTTTTACCCAAACATGATCATATCTTTATGCAACCGTGTACGCAAGAGACGGCACTTCAAGCCCGTTTTCCACCAAGATCTCGTGAATTTTACATTTTTTTTCTTTAATTCCTTATGTATTCAAGTATTTCACCGCCGGTGCAAATCACAAAAATTAGTGGGAGGGGCAAAACGTTTTTTTTAATCTAGAGGGGGCAATCTCTTGTCAATAAAAGTTATCAAAGTGGCATTTTGCGGTGAAAAAAAAAAACAAATCAAGGTATTTTTCAAAATTCAGAGGGGGACAAAATATAGAAGGGTAAATTGCCATCCCTCCTCCGAAATTGATGCAAGTTCACATATTTTTTGCATAAAAAACCGCCCCACTCTTTCGAATATTTGGTCACGTTGTAGATGTGTAGATGTACAGGAATTCGTTCTTTATGCCAAATTTGTTTTACTTTGAAACCAGACAGGATGACCCTGTTGATTGACAAAATGTCATTATTCAGCCAAAAAGAGAATACAAATGGATTTGAGAAGCGATAATTAAAAGCAAAATTAGCAAATGAAATAGATGGACCTAGAGAAGAACTATAGCAGCTTAAAGAAGCGACACTAGACTTCATAGTCCAGACCGACGGTGCTGATATCCGTTTCTTGGACCTTCAGCTTGAAAGAGCAATGGGGGCCAGCCATCCTGTACTTTCGCACACCTTTCCTGTTTGATTTCCGTAGATTTCTCCATGTACTCACATAGAGCTGGGTCAACTCTGGCTGAACTTACATAGTAGCTTAGCAACAACATATCGTCCTGGACAAAACGAAAGGGTCTATGTTACACCTTCAAATGTTTAGCAAAATTAAGGTTTTAAGCTCTCTGCGGAAAATTTTTGTCAAGAATTTTGATATGTGAAAAACCTACAAGAACGATTATTTATAGCGTACTGATGTAGAATGGACACAGTGCATAAATTTATGGCCGGTAAGCTCTGACCTGAAAGCAGGGCCTTATCCAGGATTTTTTCGAGGGGGGGGGAGGGGGTTACAATTTTTTTTTGGGTGGGGGGCAGCTTACAAAAAAAAATTAAAAAGCGCATCAAAATTTTGTTTATATTCATTTTTTTACGTTTTTACGAGTCGGACAAACATTTTGGAGGGGGGGGGGGGTAAAATCCCCTTCCCCTCCCCCTGGATACGGCCTTGCCTGAAGTTAACGGAACACTTTTGTCCAAATCATGGTCAGTCTCTGCTATCTCCTTTTAAGCAAATGTGCACCCGCAAATGTAACCAGTGGATAGATATCCATCGGAAAAAGTTTTCTCGCCTCCTACCTTGTTTAAAAAAAAAAAAACAGAAAAAAAAACAGTTAGACTCGCCCTTCCGTTCTGGCCACGATGATTTATTTTAATAGACAAAGAACATGACACTGAAAGAAAATGACAGTGACGTCACCTGAAGGGGGTATTTGCCCTCCATATTTTTTTGCCTCCCTATATTGTGGAGAATACTTTTTTGGTATTTTCAGTGAAAAAATGCCTTAATCCTGTATTTAATTGAAAAATGAAAAAAAAATGCCACTTTAGATTAAAAAAAATATACACTTTGCCCCCTCTTACATTTTTGCGAATTGACGTCACTGGAAAAAGGCAAGGAAAGTCAGCTGCGAATGCGTAGCTGACTTTCCGTATTCATCCGTATGACATCTTAATTACTCGTATAATACCAAAAAACAACAAAGACATAAAATATGTTTTTTAATGGAAATTCTCCAAACCTTCACCCTCAGTAATAATTTTTTTGGACACTTGTCCTCCTGAATAAGTTTATTTGGTGCCTTGGCTCAATATATTTTAATTAGTAACAAATATGGAATTTAATATTATCACTCTTTTTGGCATGGATTAAACGTTGGCCTACACTTGATTTTTTTTTTTTTTTTTTTAATAGTAAAAAAATGAAAGAAAAATAAACCAATAGGCTAAGAAATTTATGTGAGAAATATCGTTTATTCAGTGTTTTTCTTTTTCTATTTCTTTTTTTTTACAGAACAATCAATTACTAAATCCAGCATTGAAGAGTAAGCAAAAAAAAGAATAAAGATGAAGTTAAAACTGAATTAAATCCGTAAAAGTTAGTTAGTTTACCGCTTAGTAGTTTTGTAACTGTCTTCAAGTTTAGTTTCAATAAGGAAGAAGCATACTTCTTTGCATAGTTAGACAGCCTATCTGAGACGCAAAGCAAATTGGTATTCATAAGCAGTGTTTTTGATATAAGTTTTCATTTTTCATTTAGAATCTTTATACATAATGCCTGAATCCATACATCTATCCAAATACAACTACTTACAAACTTAAAACACGGCTACGATTACTACATTTCAATACGACTGTTTCTTCTCTTTCAAATATCTTCCTCTACCTCCAACTACTCCTTTCCTCCTCTTTATGGTTAGGGTTTTTTTTTCCTTCATTTTCTTGTTTAAGTGGGTACTGGTGTCACAGCTTTTAGGATGGGCTCGTAATAGTCTGCTTCTGAAATTGCATCTCCTGAGTGGTCAATGACCCATACACTAGTTAGTGTTTTGTAGGTATGGTTGCTACTGATTACTGATGGCTTAAAAAACTTCCGTGTCACAAAAGCAAATATAGAGGCTAATCAAACAGTTCGTGGTAACGAACTGTAAGTAAGGAGCGACCCGGCTCAATGGTAACTGAAACTCTAAAAAACGGAATTTTGGTACCAATAGATACATAAAAAGAATCAAATTTTATTTCTGATGTCAAATATATAAGTTTCATCAAGTTTAATCGTACGCATCAAAAGTTAAACGCCTGAGAAAATTTGGCTGATTTTCGAAAAAAGTGGGAAAGACCCCCTAAAAGTGGTCCTAGAATATCGTAAGAGGGCTCATTGGAACGGAAATTAAAAGTTCTAGTACCCTTTTTAAGTGACAAAAAAAATTGAGGGCAACTAGGCCCCCTCCTACGGTCATTTTTTTCTCAGTCACCCAATTAAAATTTTGAGATAGCCATTTTGTTCAGCATAGTCGAAAATCTAATAAATATGTCTTTTACGATGACTTAATTCCCCACAGTTCCCAGGGAAAGGGCTGTAAGTTATGAACTTTGTCTATTGCCTACATTTCGTATTGGTTATTGGGAAGTATACAGACATTTTCCGGAAGAATTTTTTTCGGGTGGGGGGGGGGGGTGGAGGAGGGCGTCACTCGGGAGAATCTTTCCGTGGAGGATGTTTCTTTGGGGTAAGGGACATATCTATGAAGGGGACGCCGTATTTCAAGCATTATTTAAAAAACGATAAGAAATTAAATTAAAAAAAACAAGTTTTTTCAACTGGAAGTAAGAAGCAACATTAGAACTTAAAATGAACAGAAATTATTACGTATATGAGGGGGTTCTCCCCCAAGTCAATACCTCGCTCTTTACGCTACAGTTTTTTTTTTATTGTTTTCACAAGAGCTATCTATTCTAATTAAACGGCATTTGTTATTCAGGGGTTTTTGAATTAAATTTTTTTTTAACTTTTAAAGTAAATTGCTTGTTATTTAATAAGGGGAGAACACACTAACATACGTAATAACATATACGTAATAAAAAAAAAAAACAATAAAAAAAACAAGCGATACGGCTCAGTAGTAATCGAAACTTTCAAAAACAGAATTTTGATGTCAATAAACGCATCAAAAGAATGGGCTTATAATGCTGATTCTAAATATATGAATTTTATTAAGTTTTGTATTACTCATTAAAGGCTACGAGCCTGAGAAAATTTACCTGATTTTTTAAAGAGGGGGAAAACATCCCCTACAAGTGAAAGAATTTTAATGAAAATCACACCGTCAGATTCAGCGTATCAGAAAACCCTATGACATAGGTTTCAAGCCCATATCTGCAAAAATCTGCAACTTTGTATTTTTTGCCAGAAGAAAAATATACGAATATAGAAGTTCGTTACGTAAGTTAATTTGTAAATTACGTCAGAACCAAATTTAGAGACAGCCATTTAGCAAAAGTAAAGTAAAATTTTCATGCAAATTTTGTTTACTTATTCAATGACGGCGAGCCAAAATAAAAGCTGCATTAACTAAAAAACGATCAGAAATTAAATAAAAAAAACAAGTTTTTTAAACTGAAAGTAAGGAGCAACATTAAAACTTAAAACGAACAGAAATTATTCCGTATATGAAAGAGGCTATCCCCTCCTCAACGCCTCGCTCTTTACGCTAAAGTTTGACTCTGTCTCACAACTTTATTTTTTAAAACAATAAAAAAATTTAGCGTAAAGAGCAAAGCGGTGAGGAGGGGACAGCCCTTTTCATATACGGCATAATTTCTGTTCGGTTTAAGTTTTAATGTCGCTCCTTACTTTCAGTTTGAAAAACTTGTTTTTTTTTATTTAATACAAAAAAGGAGCCATGGTGGATATCGGGAAAGGAAAGTAAGTGTACTAATAAGAAGGAGAGTATTTAAAAACATTTCATCAAAGGAAGTCGTTTTCTTTTTAAAAACTAAAATCGATTCCTAAGATCCTAATAAAAAAGAAATTGCGAAAAGGTGATTTTCCTAAACATATTTTTTTAGAGGTACTCCCGCTTGTTGTCCCGTATTAACTATGAATCTTTTACTTTTTCAAAAATGCTTGTAAGGACGTAGTTAAGAGAAAGTTTAATAACTTACTCTATAACTGCTTATTCAGTACTGTCGAAATTGGAATTTTCCCCCAAAATTGACATTTTCTGAAAAAAAAGTAAGAACGCCATATACGACCATCGTTTTTTTTTTAGAATTCAGCAAGGCTCCCAGTCCCATAATGAAGACTGTCGGTTTGTCCTTTCTAGACACTAGATCTAGATTCATCCATTACTGAAAAAAAGCATTTCGAATGCTTGATCGACGGTCCGCGTAGCCCAAGCTCTAATCTTTTGATTCTCTGCCTTCGACCATGAGTACTATGTGTGGATGGGGGCAAATCATCCGACGCTTCGTCTTTTTCCCTTGATTTCCCCAGGTACCCATTTTGAGTTGGGTTGACTCTGGTTGAGCTTACAGTCAATCCGCTAAACCCCATTCTAAACAATAAGGAACACCACCACTCAATCAACTCCCCTCAAAGAAGCTAGATTCAGAAATCGTCTCTAGAACCTAGATTCATCCATTACCTACAGCCTCAACATCACCTTTTGCTCGGAAAATTTTCCTGATAATTGCTTGTATGGTGCACTTTCAAATTAGATAAAAATAAGACTGAACAAGAGTTGGTAAAAACTCTATTTTGCAATTAGTATTCTCACAGCAGAAAATTGACAGTCGGAAGAGCGATTGGAATAGTAAATTAGTGCATAAAAAAGGTGCAAGACATCGGAAGACCAGGATATGAATTTTTGCGACATTGCTAGATTATATCGCACTTTTTCGACTCTAATGAAATAGAATTGCTTTTAAAGAATACTAAAGTTTTTTTTCGTCACGGGTGTTCTTTTCTGAGTAAAGACTAAAATAGCAAAAAATAAGATCAAAACAGCAAGAAATGTCTGACAACTCTCACGTACGCAGTAGGATTCCCCATGCTTACCCCATTTGCAATCTCATGTTTTTCTCTTAACTTTCTAAAATTTAATTTGATTTACCAGTTTTTTTCAGTTTTTTTTAGAATAACACCCCTCTCCCTCGTCCGGAATAAATTTCAACAGAATTGCAAGTTTAAAAGTGCCATCAAATAACCGACTTAAAAACTGTAATAAACGCATAAGATAAAATACTAATAAATAACATGATAAGAAGAGTAGACTGAGCTCTTCACGAGCTTCAGATGAAAACGGCCAGAGCTTCGGATGCTTCGCTTAGGGGGAGGTAAGATGTGAGAGCAAACTAACCCCCAAACCTAAAAATTAGGGATGATAAAGGAGATTCACCACAAAGAATCACATGAGAACCCTAACCCTCTCAATTAGGATATTTTGTAGAAATCTATTGAAATTTACAAAAATACATATAGTCGGATTTTATGCACCTTTTAAAGCTGCGCACATCTCAGTACTTCCACCACTTTGGTGAAGAATCTCTGACCAATACATACTTTCGGATGTCTCTGTTTTAGTTTTGAAATCTTTTCGATTAAAAAATCCTTTTTAATGTTTGCTTATTTGGGGCTTTTTTTAGTTGTTTTCGCCTGTTTCCGCAATTTTCATGTCATACACTGTATTATTTTTTCTTCCATTCAGAATATCAGCCTTTCCACTCCCCGAAGACATATCCTTGATTTGTTTATAGAATAAAATACAGATTTTAATAAATTTTAGGGAGACCTAAATGAATAATTTCTTCACTTTTTTTGGAAAAAGAATAGATAGGGTCAGATGAAATTCAGATCTTGCCTTAAAAATAATGAAATGTACGAAAAATACTAAGAAATTTGTATTTTGATTTTAAGCATAAACTTGCGTCGGTTTTAAGTCGGTAGTTTCTCAGATAAAATCCATCTTTAAGTTTTTAAAGAAAAGAATTAATTGTTAGTTACTCCATTGCCGATAGTTCTTATTGCGACTTTTATTTGTTGTTTTTTTTTGTATAATATTGTATATTTTTTGTATATGGTTCCTCATTTAAATGTTTGAAGTTTATCACGTGCAGGACGATACCCAGAATTTTGATTCGAAGTGATGGATTCAAGTTGTTCGGAAGTGGAGTATGGTTTCAAGCGTGAAGACGGTCCGTATCCAGGGTTTCGATTTTCATTTAGTCATACAAAGGCTAACCCTTAATTAGAAGTTAAAAACGAATATAAATTAAACTTACAAAATCAACATCTCTTTTCCAAGGGAATTAAAGAGTAACGTCACAACCTAAAATGAACAGGAATGATCGTGGTTTCAGCAGTAGCTACAACTTAGTAAAGGACGAACCTCAGCACATAGTAACCCAAAAGCAATTATATTGAAAAATAATCAGAGCGAATGGAACCACTATGGTCGAAAACCTTATACATGAAACTTAAAGTCCCATGGCTTGAACAACAAGGAAAATCACTTTTTGTATGGGTAAACTGGTCTTATATAAGAGGGGGGCTACCGCCCACTATACTCCCTGCGATTTAAACTAAAGCTTATATATATTATCGATGCTGATGATCGTAATAAAGCGCTTATAGAGCAAACATAAATTTTCCTCTATAAAAGGGGAGAGCCCCCTTATGCGAGACAGTCCTCCTTAAGATGCAGGTCCCAAAAATATCAGATGCTTATATTTGTCTTAAGTTTAAACGTTTATTTTTACTTTCATTTGAAAAAGATAGTTTTATTTGTTTAATCAACCTTGTGTAACCATCTGAAAGATGCTTCTTGCATAATTAATTCGTTGATTCAAAAGGATTTTTAATTCAACTTTACATTTATATTTTATTGAATAGTCGATAATTTGAGTTTGAAAAAACCCGTGATATGGCTTATGGCTGTTAATTTGGGCATTTAGCTCTGTTAATATTTTCCGTCTTAATTAAGGTGATAGTGCAGTAAAAACTTCAAAGATAGCTTAGGCAGTTTTGATAGTGCAAGTAATATGATAGTAAGGCTTCGCACTAAATTTTGGTATTGCAGACTTTTCAAAGACTTTTTCACCCAAAACATCTAAATCATTTTGTTACTTTTTGTCTAGCCCAAGGGCCATAGTGGTAAGTCAGACTTTATGCGTCGTTTTTGTTGATCGGGTGCGATAAAAGAAAATAAATTTTCACTTCAAACCAATAAGCCACACACCATAAAATTGTGCGACAACCATCTCGGAGCTGAAATATGGGATTGAATGGCAGATGCACTGAAAATCTTTTTTTTTTTTTTTTTACAGCGCTAATCAATTAGTCAACTAATATAAATGTTTCAATTATTCCCTTTTCGTTTATTCTTTCCTGTCGGCCAAATAAAATTATTCATAAGTGGTGAAGGATACATCAACGATGTAGAGAAATACCCTTCCTGTTGGACGAAACTTGCAGCAAATCGCAAAAACACACACATTGCATAAAGATGCACTAGCCTGGCCTTAGAGTAATACAGGATGCTAATCTGGAATCTTTGGGCCGGCTCTGCCTCGGATTTCAGAATTTCCAGGTTCCAGGATAATAATAGTGATTGCTATCTATGTAAGAAAAATGTACCGGCTAAGGTCCTTGGTATTGTATATGGCACTTTATTCGGAAGATACATTTAGTGCTTAATTAAAAAAAAAAAAACTAAACACTAGCAAAAAGTGTTTTTTTCTCACGTACACTGACTAACTGATATGTTGAACCGTGAAGGATTTTAGAGGAAAATAGGCCAAAACAATAGCCCCAGCAGATGTGACGGGTGGCTCAAATGCTTGACACCCTTTGGGAACAAGCACCATTTCAAAAAAAATGTAGAACATATAAAGCACAAGCTAGAATAGCAAATGCTTTTTTAAATCCTGTATTCTCCTCTCACAAGGAGGTTCGCATTTGTCCCCATGACATTTAGTTTTTGAAGGTATTTTCAACATATTTTGACAAATTGTGAACATTTTTATTCCAACAAGGAAAGTCCTGCGGTATCATATTTCAGCAAGAGCAGGCTCTTGAATATAATATACAAGTAACAATAAAATCTCGACGATTACCCTGATTTTGATTTGTGATTTTCTTTTTTTTACTATTCTTCGTTCAAATTGAATTGAAATCTTTTGATGCTTTAATTCTTTAAATCAATTTTGCTTAGGTTATGACAATGAAGTATCCTTAATTTGTACTAATAGCTCCTAGCTTCGCGAAAAATTTAATAAATATTCAGAAGTAAATTAAAACAGTGGTTTCTAGTGATTCGATATGTCATTTTGAGAATTTTGTTTTCGATTTTGAGTATATTCGAACCTTAGAGTATTTTTGATATTTGTATAAATGGAATATTCGAAAAAAATGCCAGCTTGTACTATCAGTGTAGGGAACAACTGTAACGGAGAGAAAGAGAGAGACAAAAATTAGCGCTAAGCAGGGAACAGAAACAAAAATAGCTGGCATTTCAAATAAAAAAAACAAAACAATAATTGCCATCCAAAATAGTGCAAATAGGTGAACTTTTAGCAAACTGTTTTTGTTCGCTTTGTTTTGTATCATTATTAGCATTATTTAATTTTATATCACAATGACTAAATCATCGAAAACATATTTTTATTTCCTTTAAGCAACCATGAACCATCTAGTCAGTTATAGCGAACAAGATTAAAAGCATAGGAAATTATATAATATATATTTGGAGGAGTCTGCTAATTGGAAATTAAACCTGGGTCTCGTCTTTTCTCAGCGGTAAGACAGGTTTCAAAATCTGCTTTATCTCAATAATGCTTGGTTTCATCAGACTCTCGTCCGTAGCCTCGGACACGAACAAGCTAATGGGATCTTAGAAAATGGTTTAGGATCTTACCGTACCATAGAATGTAATAGAGCCTTAATAGACATTCGTTGCCAAGTCTTAAGAAGTAGCAACGCAATTAAAGTGTTTATTACATTCTTAGAGGTATCATTGATATACTTTCGTTTCATTCAATCTTCTCAAAATAAATTTAGTACTGGTCGAACTTTTTTTTTGCGAATAAAAAAAGCTTTTTCTTATTCAGTATTTCAAGATAGAAAAGTCGTATAACGCTACAACTCAACTCTTCTTTGGTAAGGAAATTGTCCGTGTTTGGAATATGTTGTTTCCCGTGTCGTAAAGCTATTTTCAAAGGGAAGTCTAGGCTTAAAACAACACCCAGGTAGCGGCCTTAACTATGTTTGAAGCAATCTGTTTAATCTTCAATAAAGCACAAATGCCACCCTAGCGTTAAAGGAGGGTCGAAGAAGACGGTGGTCCCACTTTCATTTGTTGTAATTTATGTCATTTTTAAGCTTTTCTTTACTATTTGTTTCTTGAAAATTTATCGTTTCAGGTTTGATTTCTCAACTTATAGTAATTTAGGTTTGTTTTAAGTTTGAATTCTTATATGGTTTATTTTCTAAGGTTTAATATACTATTTAAACTGTTAAGTATTTTTTTTACCTAATTTCTATTCTCTTTTCCTTGAATAACCGTTTCACCTTATTATATGTCATTTTCCTCAGCTCCCCAAATTTTAGTGCCATACCCCTTCCTCCTAAATACGTCAACCAGGTCCCTCTTCACGTCAACCGTGACTTTTAAGTCAAGCGGCCCTTGAGTATAGTTCTCGGGGTAGAAATGGCACATTGTTGGGGGCAAAAACCTGACAAACTCCTAATTAAGCATAGTGTGCAATCCTAATCACAATCCAATTTTGATTAAGACAAATTAGGGTTGTCGTTTTTTTTTTCTTAAACTTTTTTTCAAAACGGCCGGCACTTGTAAAAAAAAGTCGTATTAGCTAAGTTGTCGGTGTGTTGAGTCGCTCTGTTGACTAAGTCGAGCTAGATTGCGTTTTTTCAGTTTATTCGGCTTCTTGCTTAGAATCGTCCTTCGTTTCCAAAATATTGACATTCATACATTGAACAGTCAATCTCAAGGCAGTATCCAGGGGAGGGGGGTTACGGGGTTCAGTCCCCCCGCCCGCCCCAAATTTTTTTCCAACGCAAAAAAATGTAGCAAAATACGGATCAACAAATTTTCAATGCGTTTTTTAATTGATTTATTTTACCCCCCCCCCCCCCCAAAAAAAAAAAAAAAATCTGAGGTGTGTCCTTAGTTGATCTACTGAGTCGTTCGTGCTAAGTTACACTTCATGTTATTCAACTTTTTAGTTTTCAATGCTGAGCTGTTTATTTTTAGTTTCATGCGTTGAAATGTTAGGCTACGCAAATTTTTAGTGAGTTGATTCAATTGATGTTTCTCTTCTTAATTTCCCGTATTGTGTGTTGAGGTTTCTGTATTTAGTTATTTGTTAGGAAAATCTAACTAAAATAAAACAGTTTATTTTAATAAAAAACAACATCCATTTGCCGTCTTTGTATTATATATAAATTTCGTTTAATAGAGTTTTAGCAATCACAGTCAATTTAAAAATTATCATAAATTGGATAAAAAACTAAAAGCTCGAATTAAAGCAGCTAGCTATGTTAAAACTTAAAGCGGGCGAAAAATACCCTTAAGAAAAAGTAAACTTGTGTTTACTGAAAACAATTTGCATCGTCACTAATGTTTTTTTTGTCTAATTTCTAAGAAATAAATATGCTTAATTTGATTCAATTTTGGGTTTACGACAAAAAAGTGACACTTGTGATTTAAAAGTCGTTCGTTTTTTATCTAATATAAAGCAAAAAATATCACTTGTTTAATGATATTCAGATTAACCCTGAAATATTTGTTTGAGTTTAATTATTTAATCCCATCGCATTTTCAATGTCCCGGGAACTTGATCTATGCTGCATACGTATAAAAACAAAACAGAAATGACTCACCGAAGAATATCAAGAAAAATCATGTTTCTATGAAGTTGTGATATTTTACAAATTATAAAACAAAACATCGCATTCGAGCTGAGAGGCCTTTAAAAATCACGAGTTAAATTATTCAGTTTGAAAGTAATTGAGGAAAAAACCACATTTTTCTTGCCTAAAGAAAAAGAAAAAACTTTTTTCATCCTTAGCGCCTTGGAACATTTTGATGGTCATGCCACAACCCCCATAAATAGCATAGGTTATCAAACCTTTTACTCAAAGATCGTTTTCCCCCAAAGTTGTATCCAAGGACTTGTCATTGTTTAGCGCAGAATACAGGAGGGAAGTAGTTGAGGGGTAACAGATAACAGCATAATATAAAATATTATGTTGGTTTTTAGTGTTGATACTACCCTTTTACTTTCATCTGAATTCCCTTTTCTTTTTTCAGTTTATTTTTAATATCGAATCCAGGGCTCTCTTAAATGTCAGGGGCCTCCAAATTCGATTCTGCACATTAATGCTTCAAGAAGGATAATCATCCTTAAAAGTGTACCCTTTTGAAGATCTTCCCGGTGGAAGGGGCGGAACGTTTTCTGAAATGTCAAAAATGCATCTTTTTTTTACCCCTTCACCCATCTCCTTCGTTGCTATGAATTTAATAGTTCATGTTACACAAACATTTCAAAATAAGGGGGAAGTCATCATTCTGTAGCACCCAAATTGCAAAGTCAGTCCAAATATACTCCTTCAAATGAGAGGACGTCAGGGGAAAAATTCTCCACCTACCCCTGTCACATTAATATCAGAAGAACCTCTCAATGAAAAATAGCTTACTTTAGCCCAAAAATGCACTTGGCGAGGCTACCCTCTCCTTCTATGAAAATATCAACCGACCTCCCCCAAAATATTCCATGACCAGCTATGCAGCACAAAATATACATTTGCGAAGCCTCAAATTAACCAATATAGCCAAACTAAGTGTTAGAATACTTGTCTGTAATATCCATTTATTTTGTACAAATTTTATACATGCTTAGGGACGAACAGGTCACCGAACGGCTTTCTGACCCTTGAAACTCAGGGACAAAAGAATAGCTTTTCGATAGTTCTAAGTCAAATGGTTCTAAACATACATGCTCAGGGATAAATAGGCCACCACACAGCATCATGGCCCCTGAAACTGGGGGACATAAAAAATAGCTTTTCGATCGTTCTAAATCAACTGCTAAACTCAGAATCATCGGTCGATAGTAGTTTGGCACTCTTTGGGCCAAAACTGTTGTTTTGCACAGCAAAATGACAAAAATCACCACGTTGTGAGGCATTATCTCTTTTGTTGCCTAAATTAAGGTACTGTAGCTTGTAATTTCTTGTCAAATGATTCTTCTTCCAATATTCCACACAAAAGTTCCTCCTGCTTATAACTTCTGGTAAGTAAGTTTTGTAATTAATACATTTTACCGAGTGGTTAGAGTGCAACACTTGTAATCCTATGTCCTTTGGAATTGCGGTTTGAGTCCTAGTGGCGTCGATTATTTGTTTTGGAAAGAGAGACAGTCAGTGGCGGATCCAAGATTTTTTTAGGGGGGGGGCAAAATAGGTTTATCCGATAAACTTGCCTTAGGAGCAAGTTTAATTAACGCAAACTTACGTTAATTAAGTAAATTACACTACTTTAGACTATGTTGGGGGGGCGGGGTGCACCCCCTCACCCTCCCCTGGATCCACCACTGGAGTCAGTTGTGCGACTCTGTTAGCTTAGCCAGAGTCGACCCAGCTCCAAATGGGTACCTGGAGAATTCCAGGGAAAGTAAACACGAAGGGTGTGTGAAAGCACAGGATGGAGGCCCCCCAACCCCCATTGCACTTTCTGGCTGGAGGGCCACCACAGGTAGGGACCACAACGTCCAGTGCCACATACTTTCAAATTTAAATATTTGGAATCACCACGAAAAACTAATTCTTTTCGTCGATATATCGTTATCAAGTTTTTTTATAGTTCTGATTGGTACTGGCACGGTGTACTCTTTACTTATCGCTCGTTACGATGAACGATTTGAAAAGAAAACCGCGTTTTGTAGTTATGAACGACCTGTTTTTATTTTAAGTACGCAGTTCAGGACTCACCACGCATAGAACAAGAATGGGCGTAACATTTATTAATAGTCGGGACACAGGCTACTAGCTGTCAGAAAAGGGTGTATAGTCTTGGAAGCAATCTCCTAAGATTTTCACTCAAAAGAAATCTAGACCGGATTCTACACTAGTTCTCCAAGAAATAATTTTGACGTGTTCTTTTTTTTTGTAACTTCGCTTAGATTGCATAACTTATTTAGAAAAAACAATACCTTCCTATCGACTATCTTATTAATATTACTTTTTCCTTTTTTTTTTTCCATTGTTAATGAAATACTCTCTGCTTGGGGCTAATGTTTATTTTCCCTCTTTTCTGCTCGGTTTGTTAAGCGCCTGTTAAAAAAAAGAACGTTCCTCCTGCGAACATTAGGACTAAACGTGGATCCAGCGTTCTAATCCAGGAACAGAAAAGCAATTTACGAGTAAATCACAACAAAAACATGATCAAGAATTCCTAAACTTTAGTTTACTTCATTGCAGAGGTCAAAGCCATTCTGCTTTGAAATAGGGAACTTACATTTTGCCTACATAATTACCGTTTCGAGCAACTTTAGTTCCGAACCCTGGACTTTAGCTTGATGCTTTGACAGAGTAAGGATTAGCATGTAAATACGGACAATAAAGGACGTTGATAAGAAAATATGTGCAAGAAATATGATCGAATTCTGTCGGGCAGAGGATGCAAAAGTCAGTTCTCTCAGTGGGGAAATTCCCTAGAAAATCCCGAGGGAAAGAACTTAACCAAAGAGAATGATAGATTTAGGTAAAAAAAAAAATTTACTTTAAAGGACATACACTTTGTATGCATTCAGATATCGTCAGATTAAATTGAAAATTCATTAAGGGCAATATTCAAGTTTCCGGAATAGAACTGTGAATCAGAATACATCGAAAAGGAATGATTTAACCGATCCTCAGATGCCTTTAATTTATATAGGAGGGTAAATAGTCACGTGCAATAAACCAAAAATTGTGAATAATTTACCATAAATGCTGATTTTTCGGATTTTACTACCAATTAATTATAAAAAAACCTTTCTGAAAAATAAGTTTTTCAAAGAAAAGTAAAGAACTATATTAAACTTAAGACCAGTGGAAATAAATTCCTACAATAATTCAAACTCAAAACGATCAAAAATTACTATTAAATACTAAATGAAACCCAAAACGAACATAAATTAAATAAACAATTATAGTAAACAAACATACAACAGGTACTAATGTAAATCAATAAATAAATCTTAAAAGGAGTAAAACTTAAACTGAAAAATGCAAATCAAACTTAAGACAAACAAAAATCCCCACAAACAAGAGTTTTGCTGCTACCCCCTTCCCTAACTGTAAAAGTCTAAAGTCTACTGTGTCATTTGCATTTCATTGAAAACTATATGTGCCTTGAACATTCCCTGGAAGGAACTAATAAAATTAAACTGAATATTTGATTTATAATGATATTAATTGCTAAAAGTTCATCAGTTCAAAATTTTATTTCACTGTAATTTTTATTTTTATTTTCAGCGTAGTAAACACAAGAAACTCATTTGTAATATAGTTCGTTTTCCGAAATTTTGATCAGATATCTTTGGAGGGAGGGCAGCTAAAAAGGGAATACGGGGGGACTGGTTCTTCCTCGACATGTTCTGAAAGTTTAAAAATTAATACCCTCAGCTGTTCTTGTGATATTGCAGATACAGCTTTTTGATAAACAAGACGGACATGGTATCTTTAAATTTAGTTTAACATTGCCCTAAACATTTCCCGGAATTTCACCTTCATACCCTTAGGCTTTTCGAACACACCTAGAACCAAAAATTCCTCCATTTTCGTAATGATAAATCCTGAATTTAAAAAAGAGTAAATTGCATAATTTAAAATCCTTACCCTGTGGAGGACATTACATCTCTGGAAGCATAGTTACTAGAGCTATTAGTTGTTTTGAACAAAATTGCTTTTTCAGTATTTTGATCAGTGATGAGGAGAGAAGCCATATATGATGGGTAAGGGGGAAGAGGCTGGTTAACCAATAGCTCTTGACCATCCCCTGACATTTTCAACTTAATGCCCCATGCCGTTCCATACATATTGATGATGCGTCCTTCTGACAATCAGCACGCACAGAGTGTATTTTGTTATATTCAGCATCCCTCTTCAAAGTTGTGGGGGGGGGGAATGTCATCCCATTAGGCATAGCTATTTTAGCTTTTGACTATTTTGAGCAAGATGCCTATTTCAAATGCTTATGTAATATTTTGGGAGGGATTACAATGAAAAAATCACGGGTGGGGGCGTGTGGCCCTCCAGCCACTTTTCAACATCCCCCAACATGTCCTGAAAGTTTCAACTCAATACCCTCAGCCCGTAAAATATTGCAGATCCTCCCTTTTTTTATAAACTGGATACATATAGTGCCTTTTGACCTAGTATAAAATACCCTCAACTTTCTCCAAGGTTTCACCTTAGTACCCTTAGTCTTTCGGGATAAACCCAGAATTAAATATTTCCCTTTTCCTAATGGTAAATCCTGCATGTTTTTATCGGAAAAGAGCGTGCGGGGGGGGGGATAGTTGCCTTCCAATCACCTTTGACTCTTAAAAAGGGCGCTAGAACGTTCGATTTCCAGTTGAATGAGCCCCCTCCGAAGTATATACGGCCCGTTCCATATGAAGTGCCTCTGGGAAAAAAAAAACAAAAAAAAAATTGAAGCCATGTGGCTTTTACAACACTATAACGTTCTCCCTGATAATTAAAAAAAAAAACATTTTCTACAAAAGCAGTTTACGGTGTGATCTTTAGAAGGTCCTGGGGGTGTTAGCCATATTCCCTTCTGTGCTATCGTCGACTCGTTTTAAGTTTGGCTTGGTTATTTAATGCAATTTCTGTTCGCTTTGGGTTTCATTTATTTATTTATTTAGTCCTTTATGGTCGTTCTACGATTAAAATATTACCTGGCTTTATTTCTTCTCATCTTTGGTTTCAAGTAGCTCTTTACATTTCTTTGAAATGTAAATGTCAGGGAAATGTCAGTGTTTCATTGAAATGTCAGGGAAAAAGTTTTAAAAAATTCCTATTCGTTTTTTTTTATTGATGTATTCGTTTTCATTGGTAAAGAACAAATATTTCGAATCTTTTCGCTTTTTCCCCATAAGAACCAAGATTTTGGCTTATTATTTATAAGTTGGAAAACAATTTGCAACAGATTTCAACAGTAGTTGAACTATAGTGATTTAGATGGACATAGTAGTAGCAGTAGCAGCAGAATGCACATATTGCCTTTTGGTCATTTGAACATTCTCCTCGTCATGCCCTGAGTGTATCAACTTAATACCCAAAACTGTTCCTGGCATACTACTGATACGTCTTTTTGACGACCTGCATGCAAATACTATATTTTGATTTAGTTCAACACTCCCCTCAACACTCCCTGAAAGCTACGCTTTAATCCCAATGGCCTTTTTGGAGACCCAGTATCAAACACGCCCTCTTTCTCAATAGCAAACCATATATATGTAAGCAATAGGAAAATTGCACAGCTTAGAGCCCTTACCCCAAGACCTGCGGGGATCATGTCATCTCTTGAAGTATAGCTATTAGACCTTTCAACTATGCTGAACAAAATGGCTTTCTCGCTATTTTGATTGAATGTCTTTGGCGAAAGGACAGCAAAAAGGAACGCGGGAGGGAGGCTGGTTGCCTTCAATCACTTTTGAATCTTAGAAAGAAAACTAGAAATTTCGATGTTCAACCGAACGAGACCCAAAATTTCTGCGACAACTTCCACACGAAGTGGCTTGGTGAAAAGAAACAAATAGAGAAAAAATAAATTTCGCATAGAGCCTTCTTCGCTCTTTAATTAGACAGAGGTATTGTGCTACCTATGACATGCCTGAGTGTATTTATGTAAACACACACACCCACACACACACACACACACACACATATATATATATATATATATATATATATATATATATATATATATATATATATATATATATATATATATATATATATATATATATATATATATATATATATATATATATATATATATATATATATATATATATATATATATATATATATATATATATATATATATATATATATATATATATAAGTAGTAAAGCATTAATAGATACGGCCAGTGATTGCGTAATAAGCCTTACCACGGGCTAGGCATCTATATATTTGAACCCTACGCCTGAGGCATAGATATGTATGTAGGTTTTCAAGTAATTGGGTTACCAGGGTCATTTGCCTATTATGGTTCAAGTTTTTTCTGACACAATTAACTGAATTTCTATTTCATGATATACAAGTTTTTTTTTTAGGTTAAATCCGTATCGGAAAAACCGGTGTATCTTTTTAGTTTTCTTTACAATTCATATTAGTAAGAGAATTGAATTCAAAGAGAATAGTTTTTATTTGCAAGGATATTAGTAGAGGAAAAAAATGAGTGGTGCATTTACATTATTGGAGATTAATGTTGTAGCTAACAACAGTGATGTAATTACTTCTTTAGTTTACGAGATTTGCGAATTTTTTGCGAAGAGGTATTAGCGTAAAGGTATTGCGATGGTTAAGAATGCCTCACGGGTAATTAAAGAATGGGGTGCTTACATCAGATACTTAATAGATTTGACGCTTACAAGAGACATTGCTAGAGTCAAATATATTTGGTGTTGGTGATATTATGACCCTCCAAGTCCCCTGGGGAAAGGGCTGCACAGTGTATCGGTATCGGACGTATTATTTTCGGGCGTATTGGTATCGCAGGTATCTATACAGATTTTTAGTAGCTCGTATAAAAGATATTACTCATATCTACGTTCTTCCTATAAATTCAACCATCAGCAACTTCAAAACGGCACTAAAAACGGCACTTTTGGTGCAATGTCTCAAGTGGAAAAGCTGGGGCTAGTGGACTACCAACACTTTTAGATTGACGTTTAATGGGTCATTCGAAAGCTAATGCTCGTATTTAAATAATTCTAGGAAGAATTGAGTTTTATGGATGGTATGGAAAAATGGTACTTGTTAAATATTCGGGTAAACATACGACTAAGAAACGCTTTACTATAAATAAGGCTATCGTGTTTTTCCGAACTTTCTAGGGCGGTGGTAACTATTTAGTTTAAATGATTCTAGGAGGAATTGAGATTTATGGATGATATGGTAAAATGGTAGTTGTTAAATATTCGGGTAAACATACGACTAAGAAACGCTTCACTATAAATAAGGCTATCTTGTTTTTCCGAAGTTTCTAGGGCGGTGGTAAATATTTAGTTTAAATAATTCTAGTAGGAATTTATTTTTTTTGATGATGTGGAAAAATTGTGCTTGTTAAATATTGGGGTAAACATAAGTCTTCTAAATGCTTCACTATAAATAAGGCTATCGTGTCTTTCAGAACTGTCTCTGAGTGGCTATGGTAACTAGTTATGTTAAATAGTTCTAAGAAGACTTGAGTTTTGTGGCTGGTGTTGAAAAATGGTACTTGTTAAATATTCGGGTAAACATAAGACTAAGAAACACTTCACTATAAATAAGGCTATCGTGTTTTTCCGAACTTTTTAGGGCAATGGTAAGTATTTGGTTTAAATAATTCTAGGAGGAATTGAGTTTTTTGGAGGGTATGGAAAAATAGTACTTGTTAAATATTCGGGGAAACATACGACTAAGAAACGCTTCACTATAAATAAGGCTATCGTGTATTTCCGAACTCTCTAGGGGGGTCGTAAGTATTTAGTTTAAATAATTCTAGCACGACTAGAGATTTCTGGATGGTCTGGAAAAATGGTACTTGTTAAATATTCGGGTAAACTTACGACTAAGAACGCTTCACTATAAATAAGGCTATCTTGTAATTCCTAACTTTCTAGGGCGGTGGTAACTATTTAGTTTAAATAATTCTAGGAGGACTTGAGTTTTGTGGCTGGTGTGGAAAAATGGTACTTGTTAAATATTAGTGTAAACATACGACAAAGAAACGCTTCACTATAATTAAGTCTATCTTGTATTTCCGAACTTTCTTGGGCGGTTTTTACTATTTAGATTAAATTTTTATTTTTTGAATTGAGTATTATTTATTGTATTGAATTTTTGTACTTTTTAATTATTCTGTGAAAAATACGACTCAGAAACGCTTCACTATAAATAAGGCTATCGTGTTATTCCGAAATTTTTATGGAGGTGGTAACTCTGTAGTTTATATTATTATCTGGTTTCGTTATTGTTTTGTCTGTAAGGGATTTGGTTCTTGTTAAATATTCGGGTAAATATACGACTAATAAACGCTTCACTATAAATAAGGCTATCGTGTTTTTCCGAACTTTTTAGGTCGGTGGCAACTACTGAGTTTAAATAATTCTAGGAGGACTTGAGTTTTGTGGCTGGTGTGGAAATTTGGTCCTTGTTAAATAGTCGGGTAAACATAAAACCAAGAAACTCTTCACTATAAATAAGTCTATCTTGTCTTTCCGAACTTTCTAGGGCGGTAGTAACTATTTAGTTTAAATAATTCTAGGAAGAATTGAGTTTTATGGATGGTATGGAAAAATGGTACTTGTTAAATATTCGGATAAACATACGACTAAGAAACGCTTCACTATAAATAAGGCTATCGTGTCTTTCCGAAATTTCTAGGGCGGTGGTTACTTTGTAGTTTAAATAATTCTAGGAGGAATTGAGTTTTATGGATGGTATGGAAAAATTTTACTTGTTAAATATTCGGGTAAACATACGACTAAGAAACGCTTCATTGTAAATAAGGCAATCGTGTTTTTCCGAACTTTCTAGGGCGGGGGTAACTATTTAGTTTAAATAATTCTAGGAGGAATTGAGTTTTATGGATGTTATAGAAAAATGGTACTTGTTAACTATTCGGGTCATCATACGACTAAGATACGCTTCACTATAAATAAGGCTATCGTGTTTTTCCGAACTTTCTAGGGCGGGGCTAAGTATTTAGTTTAAATAATTCTAGGAGGAATTCATTTTTGTGGGTGGTACAGAAAAATGGTACGTATGAGGCAAGGGTAAGTATTTAGTTGAAATAATTCTAGGAGGAATTGAGTTTTGTGGCTGGTGTTGAAAAATGGTATGTGTCGAATATTTGAGTAAACATACGACCAAGAAACGCTTCACTATAAATAAGGCTACTGTGTTTTTCTTGACGTGCCTACTTAGGTAATAATGGAATATTTAGTATTTTTTCTAATGTATATGTTTTTCTTAAGAAATTCCCACTGGAGGTTTTATGACTCCTCCCCACAATGAATTCAGATGGTTTTAGGACTCATCTCACTAGCCATAACTCCATTCAGCCTTGAGCTAAGGTATAAAAGTTCAATAAAGTATTTATATGCTCAGCAAGTTACTGAATAGACTCCAAGATGATAGGTATGCATGATAACTAATGTTTCGGATTAAAAAATCACCTTTTGGGTTTCCATTTGAAATAATCTGTTTTATAATTGTCTATTTACATTGAAAAAATTGGCTGTTCTCATTTTATAGTGAACTATACTAGGATTGAGCATAATGAATACTTGTGCAATCCTACATTGCTTTATATAAACAGACTAGGATTCTATGATAGAGTGATTACACCACTTAATAATGCTGGTCAGGAACTGAGAAATGTTCAGGAGGAAGTCAGTGAAATTTGCAGCTTTTTTGGGGTTGAAGCACTCTACGTAAAGGGCAATGTACCTAGAGATAAAGTTTTAATTCAAAAGTGTGATCCTAGGATTCCACTTTTCAATCTAGAAGAGTTTAAGTGTCCTAAATTTGAAGGGGTTATCACCGTCCTGAAGACGAGGTTAGGTTATTCGCGCAGTGGATGCCTAAGGACTTACCTGATCGTGATAAATCCATAAGACATGGTTAAAAAAAAAACTATTCTATATCATGGGATCATCGTTTCTGGATGTTTAAGTGTGAACTCTAAGTACTATTTTTATGTAAATATGTGGTGTTGTATTTTTTTTCTCAAAAAAATATGTTAATACGTTTATGCAATAAATATCTTTAAGCTTAACCCGTCTTTATTCTTTAGAATAGTTTTATTCATTTTATTAAATTATGAAGAAATTGTAAGTAAGTAACAATAACATTCTTGAATTCACTTCCTGCACACAATACAGATATTTAATTCAATAGATCCTAATAAAATCGCAAGTAGGTAATAAAGTCTTTATTATTTTCACCTATTGGATACACAATACTCAAATTTCATTCAAGAAATTATAACGGAATTGTAAAAAGGTAACACACTCATTGTTAAAGTCACCTCTTGTATACACAATGCAGAAATTTCATTTAAGAAATTATCAAAAATTGTAATTAAGTAGCAAATTCTTTCTTGAATTCGCCTCCTGGATAAATAAAAAAAGACATTTCATTCAAGATAGTGTCTTTATTGTTTTCACCTATTGGATACACAATACTGAAATTTCATTCAAGAAATTATGAAGGAATTGTAAATAGGTAACACACTCATTCTTGAGGTCACCTCTTGCATACACAATGCCGAAATTATCAAAAAATTGTAAGTAAGTAGCAAAATCTTTCTTTAATTCGCCTCCTATGGAAAAAATTGTAAGTAAGTAACAAATTCTTTCTTGAAGTCACCTCTTGGATACACAATACAGAAATTTCATTAAAGAAATTATTAAAATTGTAAGTAAGTATCGAATTCTTTCTCTAATTTACCTGCTTGATAAACAAAAAATCAGGCACTCAGAAATTTTTAGGATGAAGTCGGTGAAATTTTCAGCTTTTTTGGGGTTGAAACACTCTACTTAAAGGTCAATGTACCTACAGATACAGTTTTAATTCAAAAGTGTGATTCTAGGATTCCAATTTTCAATCTAGAAGAGTTTAAGTGTCCTAAGTTTGAAGGGGGCTATCACCGTCCTGAAGACGAGGTTAGGTTCTTTGCACAGTGGATACCTAAGAACATACCTGATCGGGATAAATCCAAAAGACATGGTAAAAACTATTCTAAGACCATCGTTTGTGGATGTTTAAGAGTGAACTCTAAGTACTATTTTTTTATGTAAACATTTGTTGTTGTGTTTTTTTTTCTCAAAAAAAAAATCTGTTAATACGTTTAAGCAATAAATATTTTTAATATTAAACTGTCTTTATTATTTAGAATATTTATACTATTTTAATTAAATTTTTAAGAAATTGTAAGTAACAATCGCTTTCTTGAATTCGCTTCCTGGACACAATACAGATATTTAATTCGAGTAATCATGATAAAATCGCAAGTAAGTAATAAACTCTTTATTGTTTTGATATTTAATTCGAGAAATCCCATGAGTTGAATTCAAGAAAGAGTTTGCTACTTACGATACTTTGATTTTGTCAATGCTATCCCAAGTATCCGTCAATAGATGTCGATTGAGAATTTATTTATTACTATACATAGATTTTCTCTATATCACCACATCTATGCAATGTATGATGTGATCAAATCCTTTTATAACATCTCCTATGTTTTTAATAGACATTCTAGTCGCTTGATATGTTAGCTGAATCTTAACATAATGAACACAAAACAATATCAAGTATACTATATTTTTAATTAAATAATATCATGTAGAATTGAACAACTTTGGACATTTTGAATCTGTTCCATAAAATACTTCACCATGAACTCTGTTGATAGTATAGCTATTGTCTTCTCTTAGTTCGTAATCAGTAGAATAATCATTATTCCATTTTGACTCATACACAATTTTTATAGGTGTGTCATCGACAGGGTCAATATGCTTTTCGTCTTTGGTATTATTTAATTCATTGACTGTTTGATCAATGGCAGTAACGTTTGCTGGTACTTTGTTTTTCATCGATTCATCTTTATATTCCTTGGTGATATTTTCTGCCAATGCCCTTTTTATTTTTCTAGCAATTTCACTGTCTATTATCACACTATTTTTTTACAGGTAACAGTTCTGGCACGTAGAAATGATATGGTTTATGATATTAGTAGAAGAGTTGGCCTTTCTTTTCGTCTTTGCTTTTGTTTGAATGCTAATACCCGAAAGCTGGCGATGTGGTTTAACACTGGGTAACATGTTACCACAAGCACTAGCAAGATGACCCTCTTTATCAACTATTATTTTTATGTTGGCATTCTCTTTGAGTGTAATCATCTCCGGAGATCTCAATCTCGCATATCCACCAGCATAAGAGTTGAATTTTTTGGTACTCCAAAGAAATTCAATTCCTTACTGTCATGACAACGCACGCATACGTTTCCGATAGTGCTACCACATGTACTTGTTTCATATTTTAAATACTTCTCTTTGTCAGCATTCATTGCTACAAGAACATTCTCATGTGAACACACTTTCTTACAATGTTTCATATTGTCTCTTATAGAGATTTTTGTTGTATTAACCATTCCACTGCGTAAAAAATAATGATTTAATACATGAAATAAACTAGGCAGTGTCGATAACCGATCAGGGAGCAGTCTGTCCGGGGAGGAGCCACTGAACTCCTCTTGAATATACAGTACAGATACTTCATTCAAGAAACGTGATTAAACACGTTTTAAGACTACATTCTATTTACTTGCCTTTCCTTGGCACCTGTCCAAACGAGCGGGGATTCCCCACTGGTTCCTACACATTGCAAAAAGTGAGCAGTACGAAAACTCCACGTTTTCAACCAGACTGGTTTTTTAGGGACCAATCAGGAGAGACATGCAAAGTCGACATAGCTTTATTTCATTTTTTAAGGTTAATTTAGACTAGGTTTCGGGCGCGCACGTACTCTAGGGTGAATTGACCTTATAAAATGTAATAAAGCTCTGTTGACTGTGCATGTCTCTCCGGTTTGATCCCGAAAAAACCAGTCTGGTTGAAAACGTGGAGTGTTAGTACTGCTCACTTTTTTGAAATGTGTAGGAACCAGTGGGGAATTCCCGCTCGTTTGGAAAGGTGCCAAGGAAAGGCAAGCAAATAGCATGTAGTTTTAAAACGTGTTTAATCACGTTTCTTGAATGAAGTATCTGTACTTTATATTCAAGAGGAGTTCAGTGACTCCTCCCCGGACAGACTGCTCCATGGCCGGTTATCGACACTGCCTCGTTTATTGCATGTATTAAATCAGTATGTCTTACACAGTGGAACGATAAATACATAACTAATATCTCTAAAAAAGTGAAGATGAAGAATTTTAAGAAAATGTGTTCACATGATAATGTTCTTGTAGCATTGAATGCTGACAAGGAGAAGTATTTAAACTATGAAATAAGTACAATTGGTAGTACTATCGGAAACGTATGCGTGCGTTGTCATGACAGTAAGGAATTGAATTTCTTTGGAGTACCAAAAAATTCAACTCTTATGATGGTGGATATGCGAGATTGAGATCTCCGGAGATGATTACACTCAAAGAGAATGCCAACATAAAAATAATAGTTGATAAAGAGGGGCTTCTTCTTGCTAGTGCTTGTGGTAACATGTTACCCAGTGTTAGACCATATCGTCAGCTTTCGGGTATTAGCATTCAAACGAAAGCAAAGACGAAAAGAAAGGCCTACTCTTCTACTAATATCATAAACCATATCCTGTCTACGTGCCGGAACTGTTACCTGTGTAAAAATAGTGTGATAATAGACATTGAAATTGCTAGAAAAATAAAAAGGGCATTGGCAGAAAATATCACCAAGGAATATAAAGATGAATCGATGAAAAACAAAGTACCAGCAAACGTTACTGCCATTGATCAAACAGTCAATGAATCAAATAATACCAAAGACGAAAAGCATATTGACCCTGTCGATGACACACCTATAAAAATTGTGTATGAGTCAAAATGGAATAATGATTATTCTACTGATTACGAACTAAGAGAAGACAATAGCTATATCAAGAGAGTTCATGGTGAAGCATTTTATGGAGCAGATTCAAAATGTCCAAAGTTGTTCAATTCTACATGACATTATTTCATTAAAAATATATTATACCTTACATTGTTATGTGTTCATTATTTTTAGAGTACGCGAGCATATAGAACGTTTAGAATGTCTATTAAAATATCGAAAATGTTGGAAAAGGATTTAAATACATCATACATTGGATATATATGTTAACATAGAGCAAATCTAGGTATAATAATGAATAAATTCTCAATCGACATCTATTGACGGGTGCTTGGGACAACATTGGCCAAATCAAAGTATTATAAGTAGCAAACTCTTTCTTGAATTCGACTGATGGGGTTTCTTGAATTAAATATCAAAACAATAAAGAGTTTATTACTTACTTGCGATTTTATAATGATTTCTTGAATTCAATATCTGTATCGTGTTCAGGAAGCGAATTCAAGAAAGTAATTGTTACTTACAATTACCTCACAATTTAATGAAAAGAATAGAACTATTCTAAAGAATAAAGACAGGTTAAGCTTAAATATATTTATTGCTTAAACGTATTAACAGATTTTTTTTTTGAGAAAAAAAAACACAACAACAAATGTTTACATAAAAATAGTACTTAGAGTTCACTCTTAAACATCCACAAACGATGGTCTTAGAATAGTTTTTACCATGTCTTATGGATTTATCACGATCAGGTATTTTCTTAGGTATCCACTGTGCGAAGAACCTAACCTCGTCTTCAGGACGGTGATAACCCCCTTCAAATTTAGGACACTTAAACTCTTCTAGATTGAAAAGTGGAATCCTAGGATCACACTTTTGAATTAAAACTTTATCTGTAGGTACATTGCCCTTTACGTAGAGTGCTTCAACCCCAAAAAAGCTGCAAATTTCACTAACTTCCTCCTGAATATTTCTCAGTTCCTGATTTTTGTTTATCCAGCAGGTGAATTCAAGAAAGAATTTGCTACTTACTTACAATTTTTTCATAATTTCTTTAATGAAATTTCTGTATTGTGTATCCAAGAGGTGACTTCAAGAAAGAATGTGTTACTTACTTACAATTTTTTTCATAGGAGTTGAATTCAATAAAGAATTTGCTACTTACTTACAATTTTGTATAATTTCTGCATTGTGTATACAAGAGGTGACCTCAAGAATGAGTGTGTTACCTATTTACAATTCCTTCATAATTTCTTGAATGAAATTTCAGTATTGTGTATCCAATAGGTGAAAACAATAAAGACACTATCTTGAATGAAATGTCTTTTTTTATTTATCCAGGAGGCGAATTCAAGAAAGAATTTGCTACTTACTTACAATTTTTGATAATTTCTTAAATGAAATTTCTGCATTGTGTATACACGAGGTGACCTCAAGAATGAGTGTGTTACCTATTTACAATTCCTTCATAATTTCTTGAATGAAATTTCAGTATTGTGTATCCAATAGGTGAAAACAATAAAGACTTTATTACTTACTTGCGATTTTATTATGATTTCTTGAATTAAATATCTGTATTGTGTCCAGGAAGTGAATTCAAGAAAGCTATTGTTACTTACTTACAATTTCTTCATAATTTAATGAAATGAATAAAACTATTCTAAAGAATAAAGACGGGTTAAGCTTAAAAATATTTATTGCCTATACGTGTTAACGTATTTTTGGAGAAAAAAAAATACAAAACCACATATTTACATAAAAATAGTACTTAGAGTTCACACTTAAACATCCAGAAACGATGATCCCATGATATAGAATAGTTTTTTTTTTAACCATGTCTTATGGATTTATCACGATCAGGTATGTTCTTAAGTATCCACTGTGCGAAGAACCTAACCTCGTCTTCAGGATGGTGATAACCCCCTTCAAATTTAGGACACTTAAACTCTTCTAGATTGAAAAGTGGAATCCTAGGATCACACTTTTGAATTAAAACTTTATCTGTAGGTACATTGCCCTTTCCGTAGAGTGCTTCAACCCCGAAAAAGCTGCAAATTTCACTGACTTCCTCCTGAACATTTCTCAGTTCATGACCAGCATTATTAAGTGGTGTAATCAATCTATCATAGAATCCTATTCTGTTTATATAACGTAATGTAGTACTCCACAAGCTTTTATCATACTCAAACAGATTATAGTTCACTATCCAATGATAACAGTCAATTTCTTCGAGATCCATTGACAATAATAAAAAAGCACATTCAAATATAACACACAAGATGATTTTTTTAATCCGATAAATTCGGTGTCATACAGTCCTATCATCTTGGAGGCTATTAATGTACTTGTTAAGTAGAGAAATACTTCATCAAACTTTTATTCCGTCGCTCAAAGGTTGAATGGAGTTATGGCTAGTGAGATGAGTCCTAAACCCATCTGAATTCAATGCGGGGGAGAGTCATAAAATCTCCGGTGGGAATTTCTTAAGAAAAACATATACATTAGAAAAAATATTAAATGATCCATTATTACCTAATTAGGCACGTCAAGAAAAACACAGGAGCCTTATTTATAGTGAAGCGTTTCTTAGTTGTATGTTTACTCAAATATTCGACACATACCATTTTTCCACACCAGCCACAAAACTCAATTCCTCCTAGAATTATTTCAACTAAATACTTACCCTTGCCTCATACGTACCATTTTTCTGTACCACCCACAAAATTAATTCCTCCTTGAATTATTTAGACTAAATACTTAGCCCCGCCCTACAAAGTTCGGAAAAAAACGATAGCCTTATTTATAGTGAAGCGTTTCTTAGTCGTATGTTTACCCGAATATTTAACAAGTACCATTTTTCTATACCATCCAAAAAACTTAATTCCTCCTAGAATTATTTAAACTAAATAGTTATCCCTGCCCTAGAAAGTTCGGAAAAACACGATTGCCTTATTTACAATGAAGCGTTTCTTAGACGTATGTTTACCCGAATATTTAGCAAGTATAATTTTTCCAGACCATCCTGAACAATCAATACCTCCTAGAATTATTTAATCTACATAGTAACCCCCGCCCTAGAAATTTCGGAAAGACACGATAGCCTTATTTACAGTGAAGTGTTTCTTAGTCGTATGTTTAACCGAATATTTAACAAGTACCAGTTTTCCATACCATCCAAAAAACTCAATTCCTCCTAGAATTATTTAAACTAAATAGTTACCCCCGCCCTAGAAAGTCCGGGAAAACAAGATAGCCTTAATTATAGTGAAGCGTTTCTTGGTTGTATGCTTACCCGAATATTTAACAAGTACCATTTTTCCACACCAGCCAAAAAACTCAATTCCTCCTAGAATTATTTAAACTAAGTAGTTGCCACCGCCCTAGAAAGTTCGGAAAAACACGATAGCCTTATTTATAGTGAAGCGTTTCTTAGTCGTATGTTTACCCAAATATTTAACAAGTACCATTTTACCATACCATCCAAAAAACTCAATACCTCCTAGAATTATTTAAACTAACTAGTTACCACCGCCCTAAAAAGTTCGGAATAACACGATAGCCTTATTTATAGTGAAGAGTTTATTAGTCATATGTTTACAAGAATACTTAACACGCACAAAATTTAAATACCAGTCACAAATATCAATTCATCCTAGAATTATTTAAACTATATAGTTACCACCGCCCTAAAAAGTTCGGAAAGACACGATAGCCTTATTTATAGAGAATCTTTTCTTAGTCGTATGTTTACACGAATATTTAACAAGTACCATTTTTCCACACCATCCACAACACTCAAGTCCTCCTAGAATTATCTAAACTAAATAGTTACCACAGCCCTAGAAAGTGCGGAAATACAAGATAGCCTTATTTATAGTGAAGCGTTTCTTAGTCGTATGTTTACCCGAATATTTAACAAGTACCATTTTTCCATACCATCCATAAAACTCAATTCCTCCTAGAATTATTTAAACTAAATAGTTACCCCCGCCCTAGAAAGTTCGGAAAAACACGATAGCCTTATTTATAGTGAAGCGTTTCTGAGTCGTATGTTTACCCGAATAATTAACACGTACCATTTTTCCATACCATCCATAGCACTCCAGTCCTCCTAGAATTATTTAAACCAAATACTAACCACCACCCTAGAAAGTTTGGAAAAACACGAGAGCATTATTTATAGTGAAGCGTTTCTTAGTCGTATGTTTACCCGAATATTTAACAAGTACCATTTTTCCACACCAGCCACAAAACTCAATTCCTCCTGGAATTATTTAAACTAAATAGTAACCCTAGCCTCGCACAGAAAGTTCTGAAAGACACGATAGCCTTAATTATAGTGAAGTATTTCTTAGTCTTATGTTTAACCCAATATTTAACAAGTACCATTTTTCCACACCATCAACAAAACTAAATTCATACTAGAATTATTTAAACTAAATAGTTACCACCGCCCTAGAAAGTTCGGAAAAACAAGATAGCATTGTTTATAGTGAAGCGTTTATTAGTCGTATGTTTACCCGAATATTTAACAAGTACCATTTTTCCATATCATCCATAAAACTCAATTCCTCCTAGAATTATTTAAACTAAATAGTTACCACCTCCCTAGAAAGTTCGGAAAAACTCGATAGCCTTATTTATAGTGAAGCGTTTCTTAGTCGTATGTTTACCCGAATATTTAACAAGTACCATTTTTCCATACCATCCATAAAACTCAATTCCTCCTAGAATTATTTAAATACGAGCATTAGCTTTCGAATGACCCATTAAACGTCAATCTAAAAGTGCTGGTAGTCCACTAGCCCCAGCTTTTCCACTTGAGACATTGCACCAAAAGTGCCGTTTTTAGTGCCGTTTTGAAGTTGCTGATGGTTGAATTTATAGGAAGAACGTAGATATTAGTAATATCTTTTATAAGAGCTACGAAAAATCTGTATAGATACCTGCGATACCAATCTGCCCAAACATAATACGTCCGATACCGATACACTGTGCAGCCCTTTCCCCAGGGGACTTGGAGGGTCATAATATCACCAACACCAAATATATTTGACTCTAGCAATGTCTCTTGTAAGCGTCAAATCTATTAAGTATCTGATGTAAGCACCCCATTCTTTAATTACCCGTGAGGCATTCCTAACCATCGCAATACCTTTACGCTAATACCTCTTCGCAAAAAATTCGCAAATCTTGTAAACTAAAGAAGTAATTACATCACTGTTGTTAGCTCCAACATTAATCTCCAATAATGTAAATGCACCCCTCATTTTTTTCCTCTACTAATATCCTTGCAAATAAAAACTATTCTCTTTGAATTCAAGTCTCTTACTAATATGAATTGTAAAGAAAACTAAAAAGATACACCGGTTTTTCCGATACGGATTTAACCTAAAAAAAAAAACTTGTATATCATGAAATAGAAATTCAGTTAATTGTGTCAGAAAAAACTTGAACCATAATATGCAAATGACCCTGGTAACCCAATTACTTTAAAACTTACACACATATCTATGCCTCAGGCGTAGGGTTCAAATATATAGATGCCTGGCCCGTGGTAAGGCATATTACACAATCACTGGCTGTATCTATTAATGCTTTACTACTACTTATATATATATATATATATATATATATATATATATATATATATATATATATATATATATATATATATATATATATATATATATATATATATATATATATATTGGTTTTTTGATTCTGGCTCAAAGAATGCAGTATGTTCCACATCCTGCTTACCTCTCGGAGAAGTCTTTGGGGACCGCGGGTCGATGTTGCTCGATCAAAATTATACACATTGCAAATCCTCGCCTAATTCAAGTTGAACTACGATAAATCACGCGTATACTTCTATTAAAGTATTTCTGTTGAGAGGGAAGGGAACATATAGGTTAATAGTTAATAGGACATGATAGTGGATACATATAGGCAACGGTGGAACAGTTTTTGACCGAGATTCCAGGCAGCAAATCTAAAAGAGCCAACTAGCCTTGACCAAAGTGTGGTAGATAAAATTTAGGAATTGAAGAATTCTGTTTTTGCGTCTGGGATTGACAGCACAAGATTATTTAGTTTCAAGATAGTTTGCCTAGAAATTTACCCAAAACTCGAAAGTTTTGAGATTGGTTCGAAACTAGATGATGATGTACCCACAGACAAGAAGACTAGACCACTAACCTTTACTCTTCAGGCTGGCTTTAAAGTTTTATAGTTCAAGGAATCCCCGTCTGTTCAAACCTTGAAATCTGTTAGGCGCTTGACAGTAAGAGTCAGGTGTCTATAATTTTTTGGAACAAATTTTCTTGCCTACAAGCATCTTGCAACTAAATCTGAATGGGGCCACAATGGAGAACCACAAGCTCAATTTGGCTCTCAAATCATCCAAATGAAAAAACAACTTGGTTGTTCTGGCGCTGAATGTTTGCAGCAAATACTCAACTCATTCTTGCACTTAGTGACGATTTAACTCATTATTGCACTGAGTTAAGACTTAGCAAGTTTTGCACTGGGTCACCAAATTTCTACGACTTAGACCGATTTTAGGCTACGCCAAATTAGCTGAATTTCATGGTGACCGGCGCAAAAATTTTTGTCGTCTGGCTTGTGGTTTAAAACTTGGCTATTTATATTTTGATACTGCTCGTTTCTCCTCTCTTCCTGTTCTTTCCTCTTTTCTTTGCGATTTTTTGTTTTCATAATGCTTTTATTTTGACCAGCTTGGCGTTACCTTACCGCCCAAACTCTATGGTCAAAATACCAAATCACGTACAACAGAGTTTTTGAGTTTTCACAGACAAGTGGCTTGACATCTTTCAGTGAGAAATTCAGTCCTGAACTGAATTTTATAACTGCAGGTACAGTATATCGGCTGTTATTACAGAGTAAGGAATCAAGAGTTGTAGTAACACATTATGTCTATTCTGCTTTGTCCATGAATGTGGTTTTAATAAACTAAGAGTGATAACCTCACTTGCCCTTCCAAGCTTATTGTCTTCCTTGGCAGGCGAAAGGCGAATAGTGTTTGTTTTCTTTTTTAATAAATGCATATCTCATATCGATTTTTTTAAGTCCTGTCCTGGTTCTGACTAAGCTAGTGATTGCTAAATTTTAATATAATTGTTGTATTGTTGAAGATAATTTATTGTCAATTACAATTACAGAGCAGTACCTTGGGTTGGTGACACCCGGAGGAAATTAATTACAGTCCCCCCCCCCTTCCAACTCCAATATAAGCAAAAAAAAACAAATCAAAGTGAAAAAAATGATTTAAGTGGGTAACCCCCCAGCCGTGGCGTCTTCCCAGCCATGGCACCCGGGGCAGCTTGCCCCAGATGCCCCCCTCTTTTGAACGACTCTGCACAATTATAATGAAAACAGGGTTAATTTGTATTGCAGGAGCATCGTGTGATAGCTAAGAAATGAATGTGTCATTTGATACATCATTTAATCCTCTATCTGAATCAAATTTCACTTCTTGTTCAAATTCTTTTCAGAACTTTAGAAAATTCTGGAATTTCCAGATTCAGGAATGTGATAGACCCAGGTTCAATTTGGTGTTTGGCTTGCTCGGGATTCGGGGTCTGGAAATCTCAGTGTCCTAAGTCAAAGCTTCTAAATTTACCCCAATGCTAAACGCCATGCTAGAACACAATTAATGAACTATTCCATCAATCTAATATATGAAGGGATGGCCCACAAGGTAAAAGCTGTGTATAATTTGGGGGAAAACATTGCCTGGCTTATTTTTAGTTTGTGTTTCAAAGGCTCCAGTTTACTTTTTGGTTCACAATTTGGCAATACTACGTGTAGACTTAGTTGTTAGTTTTCCTGTCATACGTATCTGAACTCCTTGCATGATTCTTGTTTTAACAAATATAATGTATCCACTTTTTCTTTTAAATGGGAATGTGAAGAATGGGCCATTTTCGTAATTTGGGACCAGGCCTCTGAGCTGTATGGGTCATATAACCCCTTTAGGCAAGTCTTTTGAGCCTATTGATAATTTCGGATGAAGTAGCTATCCTGTAATTTTGACCCATTACAACAGCCAGGGTACTGAGTTTAGTAGGGTTAGGGCACAGGAAGGAAGTATGTTGGCAATCAGTTTCATGCCTCAAAAAGAGCATACAAACTTTGGATTTTCAATCAAATGAACCCTTTCTTAAGTCTCCACGGCCCAATCTCCTTTATAGTGAGACCTGAAGTAAAACATAATACATGGATACATATTGCTCTTTACTAAGTCTAGCTGATTACTGTGGTACATGAAGCAAAAAAAATAAATAAAAGGAATAACACTATATAGTTCTTTAAATTACATTTATTCCTCCTTTTGGAAAACTCATCCAATGCAAGTTTCACTCCTTGGCTAGCTTACAACTTATCATTCCTCTCAACTAGCGCTAAAATACATCGTTACATTGACACTAACATAAAATCTAAAGTATAACTTATTGACAGATACAAAGAAAACGTTACCTTATTTTGAGTTGTAGCATAATCCAAAGCGAGCATACAGTCATTGTAACCAGTTTCAGTCTTAATTTGCCCCATGGAAGGCATCATAGTCATTCCCCCCATAGTCATACCACCCATTCCCATTGTGGTACCACAGAATTGACTAAACTGGCCCATGGATTCCCGATACCAGGCTGAGTACATAGTGTTCATCATTGATAATAATCACTGTCAAATTGACTCTGTCACAACCAAAGTAAAATTCATCCAATCTTCACGACCTGCAAAAAAGGAATTAGAATTGGAATTACAATTCCTGTGATAATTCTAAAGCTGATATGTTATTCACATTAAAGGCATTGTGTTCCCGTGTGTTCACGGACTGATTTACCTGATGGTATAATGTCAATGACAAACAGTTTAAAACTTCTTTGCCTTATACCAATTTTTTTACAAATAATTTTTTTTTTCCAAACCTTACTGTAGTATTTATGTATTTGGTATTTAAAATTCCACTTAATTATTGCCCACTTTCCGACGAGATTTCTTTTTAACTTTTCATTTGGTTTAGAGTGGATAATCGCTTTAAGTAGGACGTGTTTTGGTTCAATAATTTTTGTCGCAAATAAAAATTAAAATTGCAGGAGAGCAAACAAGTAAAAAACTGTAAAAGTGTAAAATAAAACTGTATTTGCCCCCGGGGTACCGGAACCGTAACCTTGTCTCAGTTTTTGGACTTCCAGATATAGTTGAGAAGCTACTTGGGCTTGCTGACAAACTCCCCCAGGCAGTGAAGGCTCTTCCAGCTCATCATGGGTTTGTCCATCTCCTTCATTAATTTCGTGCTTTTACTGTGTATTTACTGTGCTTTTACTGTGCATTTACTGTGTATTTTGTGTTTTATTGTGTATTACTGTGTATTTAGTCGCTTTGTATCCATTTTTTGTTTTTTCTTCTATTTATACTCCGCTTTGTTACTTTAGTGGGTCAAAAATAAATTATTATTTTTATTATTAAGTTTATTCTCACCTATCAAAGGCTACGAGTCGTAAATAGCATAGAATATAAATGAAAATCACACCATCAAATTCAGCGTATTAAAGAACCCTACTGTAGAGGTTTCAAGCTCCTATCTGCAAAAATGTGGAATATCACATTTTTGCGAGAAGAAAGATCACGGATGCGTGTTTATTTGCTTTTTTGTTGTTTTTTTCCTTTTTTTTCCGTCAGGGGTTATCGAATGGACCCAGTGGTCCTAAAATATTGGGAGAAGGCTCATTCGAATGGAAATTAAAAGTTCTAGTGCCCTTTTCAAGTGACCAAAAAGATTGGGGACAACTAGCCCCCCTCCCACGCCCCTTTTTTCAAATTTGTCCGACCAAAAATTTTGAGATGTCCATTTTGTTCAGCATAGTTGAAAGACCGAAGAATTATGCCATTGGAAATAACACGACCCCCCCCCTCCCCCCACAGCCCCTGGGGAAAGGTCTTTAAGTTATAAAATTTGCTCATTGCTTCCATGTAACATTTGTTATTGGCAAGTATGCATATATTTTTCGGGCGTGGGGGGGGGGGCGAATTTTATGCTGGGGGGGTTTTCCACTTCGAGAATTTTACATGCAAGGGAAGTTTCCGGGAGGTGAATTTTTCATGGAAAATTTTACAATCTATTGGTATCAAAATTCCAATTTTTAGAGTTTCGGTCACTGTTGCGCCGGGTCGCTCCTTACTTTGATATCCGCTAGCAGTGGCTGCTTCTTTTTGAAGATTACAGCTTCAGACTTTTCGGTGTTGATTTCAAGACTGAGTGTTATATAAGATGGCTTGTAGCGATGTGAAAACGTCACTAATGCTCTGGATAGAGCGACTCTGAAGTTCTGACCTGAGTATTGTTTGCATAGCAGACGAGAGACAAGTTGATACCGGCGAGGATGCTAGGCGTGCTTCCACGTCTAGGACGGATACTACGGATGTTTTATTCTGTTAACCTAGGTTATAAGTGTCTTTTAGTTTACATTATTAGTTCTCTGTAAATAGATTCTAGTTCCACGGGGGCTTAAAGTTTCAGAACTTTTAGGTTGGATTTGAGACAAAACGTCTCAAGGCTGTTCCCGGGATTTCTCAAACATTATATTTTGATAACCGAGTGCACATAATCGCTTTTATTTACTTCTACGCTCTCCCCCAAGTCAAAGTTCAATATTAACTCCTTCGCCCAAATAACGTTCTTGGAATATTCAACTTAGTTGAAAAAAAATGTTCTTGACCCCTTTTAAGCTCAATGAAGGGGGGGGGGGGCGACTGGTGGTCCTCCAATCACTTTCTACCCTCAAAAACACACTGCGACTTTCAATTTTAGATCGAATGAGCCCCCTCCAGAGTTTCTAGGTCTGCCCCCTCCTTAAGAAGAGGCCGAGTGAAAAAGAGGTAATACATTGCAGGCCTATGGGTCTTTACTACAGGCAGCGCTAGAGCATTGTCTCTGACTAGTTAAAAGTGAGAAAAGCTTCCCTAGTGACGATCATATTATCTAGAGATACACACACCCTCGGGGCGACAGAAACAAATATGGGGGCGATCTAAAAGGATTTAGCATAAATTTGCACAAAGCTGCCAAATACGCCTATGGTACTTGCGGATTATGGACGAAATAAATTTTAGCCTATTTTTGGGCATCATGAATCCGATAAAACATTTTGTTCAAAATGGTTATGTCTTCATTATATTTAGGCGATGTTTCTATCGCCTTTGAGGTTCCCGTGTCTTTATCTTCATGTTCTGTAAGTCCAAACTGACCTGAGAAGAAAAAAAATGTTGGCCCAGTTTCATGTGTCACACATGGATACAATCAATCTTCAAAATATTTGATTTTCATTCAAGTCTACCTAGCCCTGTCTACATAACCCTTAAGTTATAACCCTATCCTTATGACTGAATTAACCCATAAACGTCAATTTTGCTACCTAGCCTCAGAAATAAGCAGAGCTGATTGAACTGGGATTTATATAGTTTTAAATATAAGTTTAAAAGGGCTGTACATGGGTTAAGTTATGATATTTTAATATCTTGGATAAGAGCTATGAATAATATCGTAACAGCTATTATGATGTTGGTTCTACCTGACAATACACATAATTCTGTTTCGACGATAGGAATTCGCTTATAGTAATTTTTTTTTTTTTTTTTTTTTTTATTTTTTTTTTATTTTTCTTTTTGAGTCTATTTAATATAATTAATTAATTAATTTAGTTTATTTATTCTAATTTTTTCTATAGTTTCCATTTTATCTATATTTTCTTTTCTTCTCCTTCATATGTGAGTAAGTGATCATTTTAAATTTTCTTTTGTTTTTTTTTATCTCTGAGTATGTAATTCATATTTCTTCCCTCTTTGTACAGGCCAATGAGCCTTTGAGGGATTAATAACATGTAATACTGTATGTGTATTTAATGAAGAATAAAACTTATCTTATCTTATCTTATCATACACGAAAAACAAAATTTGGGCCGATTTTGGGTCTCAGCAACCAATGCAGCCAAGATTAGTTTCAAGTTCCTTGTCTGCACTGGGGTAAAAAAACATATTGAGTGTCATTTTCAAGCTAATTATGGGATGATTATAGTTCCACTTGGGCTAATAGTTCAAAAATTTTAGGTGTATCGGAGATATACATTTTTTGCCCTGCATCTCCTCTCTAAACAGAAAACGCAAAGGGACCTATCATCCTCCCTGCCCCCAACATTTCGAAAGTCTCAGCTCAACCCACACATATTGTTCCTAATATGTCTGAAAATACTGCTTTGACAATCCAGCCACATTGCTTTTTTCTGTTAACCCCAGATATCCCAAATCCAAAACCCCAAACCTTGCAAAAATTTCAAATAAATCCCCAAAGCTATTCCTGAAATAAATGAAGGTACGTTATTTTGATACCATTGGTAAATGTAATTATTATTATCTACTCTCTTTAAGCGATCAATTATGAATTCATTTATGTATGTATATATAAACTTAAACTTTTTCTTGAAAACGGCTCTGCTTTTTTTTTTCTTTTTTTTTCTTTTTTTTTTTTTACTGGCACCCTGGAAAAACGATCGAGATAGGTCACGAGTTTGAGGAAATTCGTTTAGAGCCTTAATTTGGGGGGGAAATTATATGAGTGTCATCACATTTAGATACATTTCAAGAACAAAATTCCATCATTTTTTTCTCCCAGGGGTGATGATCGCATTGTTTTTAGTATCTAAGACGCATGCAAAATTACACAAGATGACAAATTACTCCGAACAGTAAAAGAAAAAGCCATGAAACAAGAAACGCAAAAATCACATTGAATTACAAACATCTGCGGTTAGAAGACAAAGCAAAATTACAGTGGAATAAAGGAATGCGTTAGTTTAGTGTGTATGAGTCCGTGAAGGATGAGTAGGAAGGAGGAAATATCTATGTATCTATGACACGTGCAAAATGACGCAAACTTACAAATGACTCTGCACAGCTGAAGAAAAAGACACGGAACAAGAAACAGCAAAAATCACACTGAATTGCAAACAAAAATGTGACTTAAAACTAAATAACTAACAGAATATTTTTGCTATTGCGTAATTTAGATATTTCAGAAATTACAATGGAATAAGAGACGTGTTATTTTAGTATCTGTAAAGTATAAACAGGAAGGAGGAATTAAATTCACGCTAGAATTTCTTAATTCAACTGAAATTGCTTATTTGCCACCCTATGACTTGAAACTAAAAGGTAAAACGACAATTACGCCAATGCGTAATTTAGATATTTAGAGGGGATAGGAATGGGAACATTCCTAATGGTTACTGAATTATATAATAGCACAATTCAAGCAAAAACATAACAACTGAGGACCATGGTGGGAAATATTTTTTTTTGTATCTATAAGATCATGCAAAATTACACATGATTCTGAATATAAACGCAGAGATAAAGGAAAAGCCATGGCAAAATGTCCGAGGCAATGATGCACGAAAATGAAGAGCAACGAGAACTGCGGCTGGGAGACATGCGACAACAATATCACAACGAATCCCAAATGAAAAAAATTGACAGAGAAATATGTGGTTAGAAGATTTGTGACAAGGATGATTACATCAAATCATTATCAAAATCTGTGGTTAGAAGAGAAGCAACATCGGGAATCACAACGAGTCCCAGGAGAAAGCAAATCCTCTAAAATGGATGATTCTTTGATCCATTAACAGGAAGGAGGAACTGAAATCACGCCATAATTTCTTAATTCATTTGAAATTACTGATCTGACACCTCATGACTTAAAACTAAAGAATAACGCAATGATTATGCTAATACGTAATTAGAGAATGAAGTATATACAAGCCTGTCGCTTGCCGAGTCTCGGGGCCCGGGCAAAGCCCGAGCTCCCGGTACTTATTGTTTATCTGTAAACTCGTCATACAAAATAGGAAGATGGAGCACAAACAAAAGAAAAAATAACAATGAACACAATTTCAATTCAAAATAATGATGATGCCCTTCTCCCAGTAGCGTCAATTCACGAAAAAAACCTATGAGTGGGGGAGAAAAATTTGCTATTCACCTTGGGAGGAGGACTGTTGATTTTTTAATTCTTCAGTGAAAATGCCAAAATAGACATTTTTCAATGAAAATGCCTAAAATGCCTTTTTTTAATTTTGGCTCTTTCTGTATCTTCCTCCCTCCTAATTGATGCTCCTGTCCGCTCCATCCACCGAAAATGCTAAAACTACAATTACTAATTTATTACTAAGCTTTTAAAATTTGATAATGTGGAAGATGGTTGGAGTAATTTTAGAAAAATAATTTGTGAAGTTGGTAAAGGTGTCTTAGGGAAGAAAGCTAGAACTGCAGCTAAGAATATTAGTGAAAAAGCTTTATATTTGATAGAAAGGAGAAAGGACTTGTACAAAAATTACCTTAGTGATACATCACATGAAAACAAAAGGAATATAAAGAAAGCGGAGAAAGCATTAAAATATGAACTGAGGAGGTGTGAAGTGGAGACCATGGATAAAATTACCGAGGATCTGGAAGATACTGCTAGACAGAATAAAAGTATAAAATTGGACTGGCATGTTAATAAATTGAGAGGGAATAGTCAATGTGGACTTGTCTCAGTTAAAGATAGGAATGGGGCCGCAATTAGCTATAAGGAAAAAACTAAAGAAAGATGGGCCGAACGTTTTGAGAATTTGCTTAACCGAGATAGAGTTGAAGGAAGAGATATAGAGGAAAATGAAAAACTTTGTGAAACCTTGGATGTGAAGGAAGGTTTGTTTTGTGAGGAGGAATTAGCGACAGTACTAAAAGGATTACAAAATAATAAGGCTCCAGGTGCTGATAGGGTTGTAAATGAGTTTCTTAAATATGGTGGCTCTGAGGTTATAAATAAGTTACTGAAGATTATGAATATGATTTTTGAAAAAGGGCAAGTACCTAATGATTTTAGGAAAACCTTAATTAAGCCACTTTATAAGAAAGGTGATAAAAGTGAGTGTGGTAATTATCGAGGGATTAGTCTGGTCTTTGTAGGCAGTAAATTACTTAGTAATATGATAATTTTTAGACTGAGAGACAGGGACGTACGAAGGGGGGGGCTCCGGGCCCGCCCCCCCCCCCCCCCGAAATCTCACGGTTTTTTTCATTTTGCCATAATTTTCTGATTTTTCTCACAGAATAATGGGTTTGAAGGATTTGCCCCCCCCTCCCGAAAGAAATTGCCCCCCCCCGAAAGAAATTCCTACGTAAGTGTCTGCTGAGAGATACCGTAGATAAAGCTTTAGGAGAAGAACAGTGTGGTTTTAGAAAAGGTAGAGGATGTGTCGACCAAATTTTCGCTCTTAGGTTAATAATTGAGAAGTGCCAGAGTTTTCAAACACCTTTGGTCCTCAGTTTTATAGATTATGAGCATTATGAGCAAGCGTTCGATTCGGTTGATAGAAGAGCTTTAATAAAGGTTTTATCCTTGTATGGTATACCAGACAAATACAGTAAAGTGATTAGTGCTATGTACGAGAATAACACTGCTGCGGTTAAGATAGGAAATTAGGTTAGCTGCTGTTTTTATGTCAAATCAAGGGTGACACAGGCTTCGGATCCATCTCATTTTACGTTGGTCAGTTTAATAAACTTTGTCTAGAGAGGCCCATAAGCTCCAATGGGTGACAGGGGAATAAACTGGGGAGGAAAAAGTCTCTTGGAATTTTGTTATGTTGACGACTTAAGCATCTTAAAAGAAAGTGTGAGCAAAACGAATGAACTTTTAGGGGTTTTGCGAGTTCAGGGTTTTAGAATAGGGATTAAAATTAATGTTAAGAAGACTAAGTCCCTAAGGCTAGGAATAAGTGAAGATGAAAAGGTGAAGTTGGGTAATGAAAAGATTGATCAGGTGGACAGCTTTACTTACCTTGGTAGTATTATTAGTAAAGATGGTGGTTGCAGTGAAGATGTCAAAAGTAGAATAGCGAACGCTCAGGGTGTATTTTTCCACGGCTAAAAAAAGGTTGGAAGAATAGGAAGATAGGTCTGCAAACCAAGATTAGAATATTAGAAGCTACAGTGATGACAGTGGTCAAATATGGCTCTGAAGCATGGGCGCTCCGAAAAGCGGATTAAGATATGCTAGATGTTTTCCAGAGAAATTGCTTAAGGATTGTTCTGGGTACCCGGCTGACTGACCGTATTTCAAACAATAGGCTATACGAAAAATGTGGTTCACTACCGCTCCGGCTATAATGAAAGAAAGGTTGAGGTTGCTAGGCCACGTTGTGTGGATGAAGGATGACAGATTGCCGAAGATTGTTCTTTTCGGCCAACCGTCCAGGGCTAAACGGAAAGCAGATCGTCCTCGTCTGGGATGGGAGGACGTCATAAAGAACGATTTAAAGGAAATGGGAACTTCATGGGCGAGTGTAAAAAGCGAGGCTTTGAATAGATTGTGATGGCGGAGGAGCGTGCGTAGCTGTGTTGGCCTCAGGCGGCTTGGTGCTGCGGTGAGTTGTTAGTAGTAGTAGTAGTAGAAGTAGTTTATCGAAAACTTTGACTGAATATTAAAATTTTTACCAAAATTACAATCTAAAATTTTGATTCTTAAGCAGAAAAACAGAAAAGATATCGCAAATATTTCTAATATTAATCAACAATAAAACTATGTCAATTAAAAATAAACATAAATCAATCCTAAAAAATCAAAATAACTAACCAAAGTAGACTAATTGTTTAATGTATAAAGATATTAATTCCTAGAATTTTCAGGATTTTTTAGCTTTTTTAATTTTATAATTATAGAAAAGAAACTGAAGAAATATATTTTGTTTTCAGTAAAGCGCAAATGATGCTACAGCCTTTCGAAGGCTTATGGGTAATCAGAGTAGAGGAGGGGGTAAAGGTCCCACGATTACACCACCCCTTCGAATCCCGATCCGGACACTTTTTTTTAAAACTCCCATGATCACCACGTGGTTTATGGTCCTAATAAGGGCATAGCCTCCCTAGGGAGAATGATTGTGTAATGGGGTCAATGACCTCTTTTTCCAAGGTCGATTTATTTGATGTTTCTATGTGTAATAACTCCGGAACGAAGGTTGCACATGCGCATTGAATTCTAACGGGGACCAATGTTATTGATCTAGGACTCGAGGGGGAAGTGAATTTCCGAGAAATTGATTGCGTAATCGTTCGTGAATGTCATGGTGTCCAGAAATAGTATTTGTTGTTAATGCTCTCGAGCCGAGTTTCCCGGAAACAGTTAGATCACGTGTTTCCTTCTCAGCCAATCAGAGACCTGCTTACATATGATTTCCCTGTTACATAACAATTCGCCCTTGAGATTTCGTATATAACGGGCATGCAATGTGATTAAATTATTAGAAAGTATTGTGACACAATGGATAGAACACATGAAATTATTGATAAACTTGAAGCCTTGGCAGCCCCAATTATCAATGTAAGTACATTTTTTATTTTCAAAATAAAATTGTTTTCCGTGGTCACCCTCTACTATATTCGAGTAAACCCCCCCCCCACATACAATACAAACATCACTTTACAATCAATGGTAAACATAAAATATATTCTTTTACCCTCAAAACCTAACCCCATCCCCCATTGTTTTACAACCAAAATTCTAGCAAAAAGAAATAATTTTCTTTCCTTCTATATTTCCAGCTAAATCCCCCCCCCACCATTGTTTTACAATCAAATTCTCGCAAAAAGAAATAATTATCCATGCTTCTATATTTCCAGCTAAAGCGATCACTGACTTCTGTCAATTTTTAATGAAAATATCGCTCTGGTTTTGACATAATGCTCCAGCGCGAGGCCTAAAATTAGCTGTCACCCTTTTTAAAGCACTTCCTGTAAAAGGTTTCTCAGATCAAAATGGGATGTTTTTCTCCTGTCAAATTAAAACACTTTCATGCAGACAATTGCAATTTATTAAGCGCAGGCATATACAATCTCTTTTTGGAGAACCGGTGAAATCTCGTTATTTTCAAATTAAGATCTAACAATGTATTTAGGACATTGGCGAAAGGGGGGAGGGGGCCATGCCTCAATTCTATCGCCATCATTTTAAAATGAAAACAAACTGTTTCTTCGCATGAGAAGTAAGAGGGGTGATTCGTTGTGTAGATATGTATACCCTTTGACAAGAAAACTAATGTGTAAATATATGCGTTGCGTCTATAGGCATGTTTTTAATTTTTTCAGGCTTTCTTTCGATAAAGTTTCTTTTATATTCCCGGGAGGGGAGCGTGAATCCAGGATTTTTTTCTGGGGCGGGGGTTAGCACTTTTAATATTGACAAAATAGAAAAGATAATTGTTTCTTACATTAATTGATTCTTCGTCATTTAGTTATTTTAGCTATAACATTGAATAAAGGATAGTAAGATAATTTTCCTAAATTTAGGGGGAGAGAATATGGGTTTTTTGCTTTACTAAAATGCGATACTTTTCTAAACAAAATTGTAGTTAATAACTTTCTTTCTGTAAAAAAAAGGGGCAAATTATTTTGATACTAATTTTTTTTCTTCTTTTTAAGGCAAATTATGAAGAATGCGTGCCCCCTCCTTCCAAGAAAGCCAGAGAGGGTGAGGCAGCCCCATCAGTGCCAACCCCAATGCAGCCTGGCAGAAAGTTAAAGAGAGAGTGGGCGGCTTCTTATAATATGGTGAACCCTGCCGAAGTTATGCAAGATCGTGAAATAGCCGGCCCAGTCATGCAAGAGCATAGCGACGCCGCCCCGTCCACCCTCCAACATGCACTACCCGGACCATCTGGCACCCAAGTGCAGCCGGGATATAAAAATGTAAGCATTTTTTCCTACCTTTCTCTTTCTTCCAATTTTCAGTCCTTTTCAATCCCAATATAAACTTATCTCTGTGAGATATTAACCCCATATTACATATCTAAATATAATTTTTTGCAAAGAAACTACTCTTTTCTACTCTTTGCTCTCGCTTCGCCGCTCTCTCATAAAAATATTTTTAGCTAATTTTCTAGTTTACTCTTTGAGAATCTTTTTATCACAAAATGCTATTTTTGCTAGAATATTATAGTTTTAAGTGGCCAAGAAGTAAACCTTTTATTTCATAACAGTAAAATTATGTCAGAGATATTAAAGGACATTGCCCCCCCCTTTTAAATCAGGTCACTGTTATCGCATACATTCAGCAGTCTGCTGAATCGGCTCGTAGTGAAGCCGAAAAGGGATACTATATCCCGGACATAATTTCCTCATAGAAAACTGCCTTTGCGTTATGAACTGCCGTTTTATTAAAACACAATTTTCTATGAGGAGGCTATCAAGTAAAGACCACGGTTTTTCAAAAGCTGATTAGTTTCTACCCATTTCCTCCATCTTTTCGCTTTTCGCTTTTTTTCAACACTGTAAAATTAAAATTTCATAGATTTTAAAAGATGTTTTTCACCCACTCAATTTGTGTTGGACAGAGATTATAGCATTGCAATCTCTTACACATAGGCCTAATTCTAATTTGCGTAACGATTGTCTAGATCAACTTGCCATGATTTTGCATGGAGAGACATTCCTTAATAAGAATTAACGGTTCTCGAATATAATTGCACTATGTTCAAGATAATGTACTTGGAAACAGAACACAAACTCTAATAAAAATGATCTAGGTTCATTTGGAGTAATAGACAAACTGTACGGGGAGTAGGCAAAACGACTTATGCCGCCTCACAATACGGTGTTTTGGGGCAGTATGTAAACGGCTGGGAGCAGCGGAGCCCGGAATGCACCGATGGGTCCGGGGGGTGCTGTGGGGGGCAAGGTTAGGGAAGCGCCGGGGGAAGTGCCACGGGTCAGGGAAGTGCCACAGGGATGCGCCACGAGTCAGGGGCGCGTTGGGGGGACGCGCGGAAAAAAAAAATTTTTTTTAACACTGAAAATAAACGATTAAGTTGTCGCCTTCTATGTCATATCTTAGATTATCTTCAGTAGAATTAACCAAATGTTATTAAGCAATAATAATCCAAATTTTAACAGTAGGGATGATTTGAACACATTGAAAATAAGCTATTTTTTCATTTATAGATTGGACGAATATTGGTCCCATATTCGCCGTCCAGTGAAGAAGGGGAAGAAGAAGAGGCACACGTGGAGTCCCCCAACAATTTACTATTGGATGATTAACATCAAATTCTAGATAATATTGACGAGTTTATAGGTGATTTTTTAAATGTAGATTATAACGCAGCTGAGCTGGTAGACTTGAGTCCAAACACATTGAAATTTTTTAATTAATTAACAGGCAACTCTCCAGCCTCCTATACCCTCTCGACTCCACTTCGAACAGCTGAAGTGGAGCTTTCGCCAGTTTTTGTTGAACAACTGGGGGTAGGGGAAAATAAACCCGCGGGGGATGGGGGTACAACTCTCCCAGACTTTCAGCTGTCCAACAGAATTTTAAATAATATAGTTGTTTTCACTGCAACGTTTGGTGATCCTTTTAATTCGCTTTTGTCTGGTAATTTTGTCAATGACCCTGTAGAAATTGTACACAACTATGTAGATAAAATTCGGGCACTTCTTGTGAATCAAATTCAATTGTGGGGAGGTAGGGATTCAATTAAGGTTTCCGTTGTTTTAAAGGTTTTCTATTTAAATGAGGGAAAAAGTGAGGTTTATTATCATTTTGTACATTCCGAGATGCGTTTGGTTTATTCAAATTTAGAAAATTTTGAGGGAGCGTTCATAGATTGGGTCGATCAAATTATAACGCATCTCGAGAACTTTAATGAAAACAGTAGTGGGTCTCTAGTTCTTTTTGTTGAAAATTTAAGCGTAAATATATGTAAAATTAAGAAAGATTTTATTATAAGAGGGGGGGCAGGTGGGGAAAGGGCAGTAGTTTTAAAATATAATCCAGATCTAGAAGGTTGTCGTGGTGTCCAGCGGATTTGTTTTGAAACAGATCAAAAGTGTTTCCGATATACTGTTCTCATATCAGCCATTCAGCCTCGAGCAGATGACTTTACCAAGACGACTTTAGGTCACTGGGCTGTACACGGGAAGGAAGGGTCCAGATTTTCCAGCTGTAGATTTTTCTTGCTTAGAGGGGAAATACCCAGTAACGCTTCGATCTATTGATATGTTTGAAAGGGCTAATGCTCACTTAAATATTGGCGTTACTGTGTTACAATACGAAACTGAATTTGAAGATGGGGTTCGTTCTAAAAAGAAGGGGGTGGTCTTCCCCATAAGGGGCCCGTCAGAGGATTTGGTTAAACACTGGGTTTGGTTGCTTTACACACCACCTAGTCAACCGAACACAATCGGTCATTTTAACCCTATCACTGACATTAGTAGAGTTCTGGGGGAGGGTAAGAATAGGAAGACTCGTTTCTACTCTCCAACATGCTTGTCACAATTCCGTAGTGATATAAAACTACGGGATCATATGAAGCATTGTAGACGGTATGGCTATCAGACAGTGGAAACGGTTTCAGGGGATAGGGCCATTCTACGCTTCAAAAATTTCCAAAATACCCTTCTCCAGTGCAACAAAATATCTTTGGACTGTGAGGCTAAGCTGGTGGAGGTGAATGACCCCCAATTTCCAAACCGAGTCAAAGAACATCTGACTATTGCAGTGTCCTACGTCCACGCGCAAAGAGATAATTCTAACACCATGCGGTTGTTAGACATAGTAGAAACATTGGATGAGGTACAGGAGTGCATGGACAAGGCACTGACTAAACTGATTGGCACGTCTATTGGTGCTAGTTCTCGTTTGAGAAATACGAATTATCCTATCGTGCTGACAGCAGATGATAGTATCGATATACAACATCAAAAAATAGTGGTTGGGGTGAAGTTGAATAGTTTATAAATTGATACGGGGGCTCCCTGGCCCCGTGTTACGAGTGGGCCATTCCGGGACTAGAAAAATGGGTTGCAGGACATATCCGCTGGAGCGCGAAATTGGAGGGGAGTTGCACACCAGTCATGCAATTTAAATGTTAGCCAGCAGTTTTTTATCCCTGTTTTTATTCATAACTCCAATTATGACTTAAAATTTATGTTATCGGCACGGGCACGTAGGTAGCGGGAGGGTGGGGAATTAGAGTGTCTATGGGTAAATAGTTCATTTATCTATAACATTATTCCCAAATCGGCTGAGAAGTTGTTGCTTCTTGAACTGAAATGGCAGGCAGTGGATAATGGGCGTACGTGTTGGAATAAAATCAGGTTTTTAGATTCTTTTAGTTTTTTCCCCAATGCATTGAGTCAACTGATTCAAGTGCAAAAAAGCGACAATATTGATAGCTTTCCCTTGCTTAAACAGCACTTTCCAGACAGTGAAATGTATGATCTGTTGACCTGCAAAGGTATATATGCATACGATTATTACTGTTCTGGCGCACGCTTAAGTGAGGAGAAACTACCTCACAGCCGAGGAGTATGAGTTTGCCAAGAAGGTGTGGTCCAAGGGGGATTGTAAAAATGGGTGGGATTATTGTAGACTGTACTTGGCCAGTGACGTTCTAACTCTGTTGGATATACTCTGTAAGAACACAAACCAGATCTATTCAGAGTTCGGGTTAGATATAGGCTATTATTTTTCTACACCCCATTTAGTGATGGATTTAATTTTAAAAATTAGCAGGGAGGAAATAGGCCTAATCACCGACATAGATCAGCACCTTTTTGTAGAGCGTTCAATGAGGGGAGGGTACGTTTTTCATGGGGACCGCGTCTTATCAACCGATCCGAGCGGACAAAGCACCGGTGCAAAGTCAAATGCAGTGTTCTTGGACATGAACTCGTTGTACCCCTCGGCAATGTCACACTACTCTTTGCCGTGTGGGAACTATCAATGGCTTGAGAATCCTTGTGAGTTCCCCGACATTACCATCGTCGAGGACAATGGGCCACAAGGATGGTTCTTTGAAGTTGATGGTCACATTCCGCTGGCGCTTCACGACTCAGTCAAAGATTTTGTCTTTCCCTGTATCAATCGGCTGGTGAGCAGGGACTCTCTGAGCCCCTACAATCGTTCATTGGTTGAGGATATGGGGATGCACTGGACTCCCTCTAAACAGAAACTGATTGCTGATTTGGACCCTACGGAGACTATTGTTGTTCATCACGTGCTTTTGCATTGGATGGTGAGCAACGGTTTCAAGATCACCAAAATACATAGGGTCCTACAGTTCAATCAGCGACCCTACTTGAAAACGTTTATCGACACCTTTGTCGATAAACGCTCTAAGGCAAACTCAAAGGTGGTGAAGGAAATCTATAATCTCATTCTAAATTTAGCGTTTGGCAAAGTGTGTGAGAGAGTACTGAACAGATATCGCTGCTACGTTGTGACTGACCCTCGAGAGTTGGCACGAGTTAGTGCCGATTCTAATTGTACATCATTCACAAGCATAGAGACTGGTTTGGTTCTTCTACACAAGCGAGAGCAAAATGTGGTACTGAACAAGAATATCGCAGGCGGCAGTTCAGTACTAGAAATTTCAAAAAAGCTCATGTTGTCGTTCTTTTACAATGTGTGCAAGGTGCAATGGCCACGGGAGGGGAGGTTCAAGTTTACTATGGTGATACAGATTCTCTGCTGTTAAAGGTAAATGGGACTGAATTGGATTTATTTGGTCATTTAGAAAAGGGGGTGCACATCAGCTCGCGGATGGATTTCACCAACTGGAATCCATCTGTCTACCCCGAGTTGGTGAAACGTCAAGCCCTCAACCAACTATTAAAATTAAAATCAGAGACGGGGAGTGATTTGATATCCAGGGGGGTGTTCCCGGGTCCCAAAGTTTAGTGCGTTGAAACACATAGTGGGGATAAAAAGAAGGCGTGTAAAGGGGTGCCTACACATTTTGTAAAGAGCAATTTTAACATGAGTGTCTACAGAGAGTGTGTAGAAAGTAGCCTAGTGCCAAGAGCACAAGTGCTTGCAATTTGCTCTCTACAGTATAGAAATTATACTGTGAGAGTGGATAAAAATGCAATGTCATGTATATCCGACAAGGTCTATGTGCTCGAGAATGGTGTGACTGTTCTACCTCACGGTCACTATCGTATTTCAGACCGAGTTTAATGCATAGACTATCGCAATCAACTTGGTCTGAATCAATTTACCTAACCTGACAATCTAACCACCTCAACTCAACCTCATCTAGCCCAAGCACTAATCCCAATCTCACTACCTTAACCTAACCCATCCACTAACCTGTAGCAGCCGTCGCAGTGACCGGACAACTATTGTAGTGTTTTTTCCACCGCCGCTCCCGGGGAGGGGGGGGGGGGCCTCCCCCCGGCCGCCCTGGGGGGGGGTCCCGCCCGCGGCCGGCCGGCCTTCGGCCCCGCGGTCCCTGGGGGGAGGGGGAACCACACACCTTTAAATTCACCATAATCAAGTTCAACTGTGCTATTAGTTCCCTGAGTTTGTGTATTTTCTGTTGTACAAAAAGTGTTGTATAGAAAAGTGTTGTTGTTTTTTTTTGTACAGAAAAGTGTTTAAGTTGACAATAAGTGCTTTAAAAGACGTTGTACAGAAAAGTTTTGTACAGGAAACTGTTTTTAAGGTCAAAAAGTGTTTTTTTTTATTGTACATATAGTGTAGCATAAAAAAGTGTTTTTAAAGACAATATAGCCTTATTTATATCTTGTTATAATTTAAATGAGTACATGTTGAAAAAATAGAGTTTTCGTGTTGATCACCATGACATTTTGTGTCAGCTGTCCTTGTTGAAAAATCGTTATTTTTGTCGCTTTGCAGTTCATTTTGAGTCCTAGTATTTGTTTTTTTGCGGTGTCGAAATAATTGCTGCCATGAAATATTGTTTTTTTTTGTTGCTGTTCAATAGATAGATCTTTGGGGAAATTACTACTTATTCATTTAGTATATATGATTTACAGTTAGTTGCAGTAAGACTGTTGTCAGCAGCAGCAGCAGCATGTATCAATTTAAAACACCCTTCAGATCGTTTCTGTGTGGTCCCTCAATGTCGGGGAAAACAACACTTTTAGCTAAAATAATTCAAAATTGCGATAAAATGTTTTTGAAGAAGCCGAAAAAAATCTACTATTGCTATAGTATTTGGCAGGAGTCCTATGATCAAATAAAAGCTCTTGCCACAACCGTACCAATACAATTCATACGGGGACTTGATGTTTTCAATAGTATTGAATCGAACTCATGGTTGATTATTGATGATTTGGCTGAATCCATTGAACAGTTCTCACAGGAAATGCTACAACTGTTCACCGTTCGCTCCCATCATGAACACATTTCCGTTACTCTGGTTCTATACAATCTGTTTCATCAGAGCAAATGTATGCGAACCCTTGCTTTGAATTGCACAGTTTATATTATCTATCGAGTCGTTCGTGATTCTAGCTCACTCATAACTCTCAATAAGCAGATATACCCCGGCGCCCCTAAATTTCTGTTGTCAGCGTACACCAAGGCGACTAGCAAGCCCAATGGTTACATTTTGATGGATCTTAATCAGAGCACTCCCGAGGATCTACGTGTAGTCACCAACATTTTCAACAATGAAATTACAGTATATCTTCCGGTGAACAGTAGAAAAGGGTATAAGTTGTCATTATGACACTGAAGAAACTACATGAACAACGGCATCTGTTTTCCATTTTAAGCACTTCAAAACCCTTGCTTAGGAAGGCTATACTCAAACATGGTGTTGACAATGATTTCATTAATCTAATATCTGAACTTTGTTTAAATTTAACTGAGGGAAATGTTAAACTGCCAGAAGTTTTTAGACAACATACAAAGCAACATCGTTCCACTGTACGCGCCTTGGCTTTTAAAAACAAGGGGAAAAAATTTAAAATAAAACGGCTCCTTCAAGCAGGCGGTAGCTTTTTCACACTTTTACTACCGATAATTGCAGGACTTGTAAACAGTTTTCTCTAGTGAGAGAATGGCAAAACCCTATAAATTGACACCATTTGAACTTGTCCTCTCGCCCATCGAACATTTTGAAGACAATCTAAGTAAATTCATTAACGATGAGAATATTGCCGATGACAAAAAACTTCTTTTACTTCAAGATGCATTGCGACGTGTGGACAAACATAAACCATATCGTGAGAGACCTGCCACTGATCCCCCTAAACAGGAAACATCTCCTCAAGATTCTGCAGCACTGCAATCAAAGGAGAAGGAATTGAATTCGATTGTATTGAAAATTGGAAACCTATTGCCTCTCACCTATCGAGAACAAAGTAAAAGAGTATTATCTTATCTCATGTTGGAAACTGGCGATCAAGTTCAAGTCGAGAGCACAGGGAAACGAATTATAATTCAGGGCAAGAGCTATAATCTAGTTGATTTAATTTGTGATATGGTGACGAATCGTAAAGGACTCTTATCCTTTGACGATAATCTATACACCTTTCTGTGTGTATCAAACTTTCCTAAAAGTCTTATTGGCAATAAGCAAATTCTAAAGAAACTAAGAGAATATAGTCCTCCTCCAACACCATTTAAAAAAGAAGAAGATTCAATATTTGAAGATACTAGCAGCGTCACTGCTTTTACAACACCTGTGGCTGCTAGTCAAAAGTGAAGACGAATTGATTCGCCCGTCAGTGAGCAAAAGGGGAGTGGACATTACACTACGTGTCTACGCTCGAAATGGATGAAGTTTTGAAAGGTGTCTATGAAAATATTGGTGAAGCGGGGAGTTTAAATTCTCCCAAAACGCTTTCCAAAGCTGTCTCCGGCACCAACACATTGAGAAATGCAAAACAGTATCTAGAAAATTAACCGAGTTACACACTGCATCAGAATCACAGGCTTCGCAGTAACCAATATCGACAAACTAAAGCCTTTTTCCCTCTGCATATAATGCAAATGGATCTTTTAACTCTAGATACACTTCAAGAACCTCACAAAGCCCCATACAAATATATTATGATGGCAATCAGTATCTTTAGTCGCTATGCTTATGCCATTCCACTACGATCAAAGAGAGGTGTTGAAGTTGCTCGGGCCATTGAAGGTATTCTCGAACAGGATTCGTATAGAAAAATTCAATCGGATCGTGGCAGTGAATTTGTTAATCCCCATGTGCAAAAGGTTCTTTTGAAATATATTACAACACTTTATAATAGTCATAGTCCGATAAAGGCTGCATTGGCTGAGCGATTAATAAAAAAGATTCGTCTATTAATTTCAATATATTGCACATTGAAAAATGCATCTGCTTTTATTCATGATTTAGATAAAATCATGCAGATATACAACCATCGTTCCCATCGATCTCTGTCCAACTCTACACCAACGAATGTTCACTACAGTGAAAATACATTTGATACTTTTCTAAAGCAATACTCCAAGGGTGAGAAAGAGAAAAAGAAGAAGAAATTCAAGGTTGGTAATACTGTTCGAATTACTAGAACCACCAATATTTTTGAAAAAGGGAAATATTTATGGAGCACAGAACTTTTTTAAGTGTCCAAAATCCTAGACACTATACCCATAACTTATCGACTACGAGACACCAAAGATGATGAGATTCTTGGTGGTTTTTATGACTATGAACTGCAAGAAGTTAGAAACACTAGTGAAATTTATCAAATTGAAAAGATATTAAAGAGTCGTACACGCCATGGTAAGAAACAGTTGCTTGTTCGCTGGCTAGGATACAACTCAGATTTTGATTCTTGGGTCAGTGCTGAAGACATTAACAATGCCCAATGATTTTAATGTGACCTTCATGTCCAATGTTTCTGATCCTCTCTACAATGATCTGAATAAAACAAGTGATTTTTGGACGAAACTCTCCCCCACCATCAAATTCGACGGAAAGTATGAATTGGCTCTTGTCGATTGTATTTTCAAAAATACCTATGACATCCTGAGAAAGGATCGTAAATATGAAATAAAAATTAGACCCTATGATTGGCCACCACCACCAGGTGATCAAGAACAAATTCAAAGAATCAATTGGATGGATTATCCATACATTGAATTACCCTACGAGGAGCTCACCTGTATGAATGATTTATGTCGTACTATTAATAAAATAATTTCCGCTCTTAAAAGGGTAACTTTTCATTTAAACTATTAAAATGAGGAGTGTAAGATATACATTAGTTAACACATTGAAAACGAAAAGGTTATTATCAATGATAATATAAAGGATGTTCTTGGTTTTAAGCTCAATATAATCAATGGTAAAAGTGCTGGAAACACTAATTTCATTTTCGCTGACTACCCGCCTGCCTTGTCCACAGACACTTGTATATTTCTCTATCCTTCATTTGTGGAAACATCTCGGGTTGGTAATTCAAATGTTCCCCTCCTACGAGTCCTTGAACGAAAAACCAATCAAGAGCATATTCACCACTACAATATAAAGCATCTTCAATATATTCCCGTAAACACTTCCTAGTTGGAACTCTGTCTCTTAGCACTACGAAATTAATGGGGTGATCCCCTAGCAATTTCAAAGGTTTTGGCTGTAATTACATGCCATTTTCGTTCAACAACATGATGTCTAATAAAAAGGTGGCATTTACTTGTCCTGATATTGACTGCTATGTTAATACTCTTGGACCAAGACAACAGGGCAATGGAATGGACTATTACAAGGGTCGCTCGTCAATGTCTGGCTACGGTCTTGGCAGTTGGTTTGCTAAGCTGTTTCGCTCTTATCTACCACTGTCTAGAAAATATCTTGTACCGGCTGCGACAGATTTTGCATCCTCTACACTATACGATTGGGGCTCTGGCAAGGATTTTAAAAAAAGTGCTTCGGAAAATCTTAGGTCCAGTGCGCGAACCCTTGGCGAGAGATTAAAACAAAATGGTAGAAGCTTAAAAAAGTCAATAAACATCGCATCCCACATCAGTCTCTGCTCAGGTTGGGAACAAAAGACAAAACCCCTTTTGTCAAAGAAAAGAAGGAAAAAACCGACACATGCTGTAAACAGAAGCTCAATGACGAATAAGAGTATTAGATCGAAACTAGATTTCTTCTCCTAAAATGTCCTACCTACCACATAAGGATTCTCAACCTTCAATCACCGCCTCATTGAATCTATTCAATGCCGAAAATGTTGATGTGAGTGTCAAGCATGGATACTATGAACAATTTTATCCACAACAACCCTCTCCGATAATATCCACTTTCAAATTTATTCTAATGAAGACTACTTCATAGATTTATCGTCCACATTTATAGATTTGCAAATGAAAGTCCGGAAATCCGATAATACAATGCCGATTCGGGCCGATGGAATATCCTATGAAAATTGTATATTACATAATTTATTTCGTCAAATTAGTTTCTATATCAATGGCACGCTGGTGAGCACAAGCAACAATCTCTCCAACTATGCAAGCTATATGCAATTCATGCTGATGACACCCAAGTCATACAAGGAATTGAGAGGCACCTCCAATGGATAAAAACATATTACTAATACCGATAGTACAGATGCACTTCAAAATGCTACAACTAGTTAATTACTTCTATTTGGAAAAATATATCATGAAATATTTAATATACCCCAATGGCTGCCGCCCAATGTTAAAGTGGATATAAAACTGACGCTTGCACCCTCCAATTTCAAATTGAGAAAAGAACTTGCTGGTAATCCCGATGTGAGTGTCTCCCTCACCTCGGCAATACTTCATGTACGCAAACAGCAGGTTAAGAGTTCTGTTGCATTGGCCGTGGAAAAACTGAGAGCCAATGGTAATAATATTAAACTACTTGTTCCTCATACAATCACCAATCAACGTCATATTGCAATGGGCTCACGCACCTTCACCGATTCATCCTTTATCAATGGCGAAATCCCCTCGAAATTGGCTTTGGCATTTGTAAAAAGCGCTAGTGCAATAGGATCATGGACTGAATTTCCACAAAAATTCGAGATGTTTGGACTTTCATCTCTTGTGTGCAAAGTAAACGGCATTCCACTCTACAATTTATCATTTGATAAATCCTATAGAACATTGCACGAGTTGACCATGCAAACCCTATACCATGACTCCCAACTATTTGAAAATGGTATAACCGAAGATAGGTTTGCTAAAACATATGGTATCATTGTACTGGATTTGTCGGGTACACAGGATATGAGTATTGTACGTACGGGGAGTGTGCGTTTAGAGTGTACATTTGCCGACCCATTGGCTGAGAGTATTGCACTAATCTCACTAAACCAATATGAAACCTATTGGAAAATCACCCCCGAAGGCAGTGTTCTACTATACTTGGCGCCATGAACACCAGTAAATTAATCAATGTATTTATTATGGATCCCTACATGTCCCACTACAAATCCCGTTGTCTACCCTCAGACTTTCTTGGAAAAATTCATAGCGCGAACAATACCTTTATTATCGTTAATAGCAGTCCGTCGACTGTGCTGACGGGTCATTGGCAGTGCATCTTTCAAACAATGAAAACGATTGAATTTTTTGATCCTCTTGGTCTACTCTATACATTCTACAAACGCCACATCAGCAACTAAATAGAGAGCACTGGGAAAACTATTATTCAAATCAGAAGAGGGTTCAGGATCTAACGACTAAAAGCTGCAGCTTCCATGCACTACTATATTTTGTGTTCTAATGTCGTGGCTATACTTACAAGCATTTTCTCCACATTTATAGTGACAATCCTCGTCTGAATGACTTTCTAGTGGAAAATATCCTCTCTGACCTATATAGTATTGATTTCAGTGCCCTAAGAGTAAAGTGCTTAAAAAATGTTTGTGAATTTGTTTATTAATAAAACGCATATATATACAACAACAATGTCTTTAAATCTTCACTTTAGATTTCTTCATCTTCGATGTATAGGCAACTGTCGTGAACCACTAATGCTGGTAAATCATTTGGATTCACTCAAGTCAGGGTCACATTTTCTACAGTACAATGTAACTTCACTCTTGTCATATCTCTTTGTATAGTCAATGATACTATTTACATTCATATTATGAAATTCACGAGTTTCAATCTGTCTATTTGAAGCAATATCACATACAATGTTTTAAAATGGTGAATCACATTCCGTCACAGCCAAATAAAAATCACTTGGTTTATAGTCATAGTAGGTGGTGTCATCACAACGGTGACGTAGAAACTAAATTGTCTTGTTAGTCCAACAGTTGAATCGTAGACGAGAGTCCTATTCATGAAATAATTTAATTCGACGATGATAGCAATCTCTTATAAATAAGCTAAAATCACGTTTAGGATTCTTTCCGATCATAGCGGGGTAGGTCTTCTCCCACTGACCATATTTATCCTTGTGACAATTGGAGCAGAGATGTCCTCTAGGATGTGAGTCACACACCTCCTCAAGACATGAATTACATCCTTTAATTTGTACTGCATAGCCTCTATGTAATTTACAAGGATTACATAATTTACACTTTTCACTGTAGTCAACAATAATTGAACAATTCTCACATTGATTCCAACAGCCAAGAGTGTACATGCACAATGGACATATATAGAACATTTTTAGGTTTCCGATGTCAACTCACTCACAGCTAAAACGAAACTGATCCTCTTCGATCGATAAATTCAATGAGAGGGAAATGGTGGGAGAGAGGAGTAGCTCTGTGACGTTACCCCCTTCGAATGATGGGGGAGCTATCTACATTGAATCCATTGGCAATATTTTCAAAAGTATATCCACAATATGATTCTGCTTTGTTTCAATTAATATATCAATAAATTGAGTATAAGCATTTAAGTTAAATTTTAAAAGTTTCATACAATAGTCCAATGGTGGAGAATCACTCCTAATTATATTGTCAATTGGTCCCTGACATGAGAATATCTTGCGTTTAAGAGATAACTATATAAAATAATCGTACAAAATCAAATGTTTTTACATAAAAACTAGATTTGATCTAATTCTCTCTTTCTCAAATTTTTTAATTTTTTAATCCTTTCACTCTGACTGCTGACTCTAGACTGACCCTGATTCGTTAGCCGTAACCAGAAAAGAAAGGGAACATTTTCGATTTCGAAACAATTTTATTGAATAATTAGAACAATAACATCAATAATACATAGCATGTACACTCAGCGATACTGTTTATTGTCTTCAATATGTTTCACCAATGCACTTAAAGCACATTGAAGTCTATTCACATGTGCTATATCAACTTTTGCGGTGAAACATAATTGATCTTCCATTTTAAATTTGCTCAATGATATCACATATATTGCATATGCTGCATCCCATTCCAGACAAAGCCGTGAACCTTTTGTGATTTCCACCGCAATGTTTGGTGCTCTGGTACTATTATCATCAACTCCACTATCAACTTCTAATAGTGTAAACATTCCACTCATCACCATCACAAATATATATCCAAATGAGTAAAGTCAAACTGTTCTCACTCCTTTGAATTCTATTCACAGACTAATAAAACTCTAGCAAAAATCCTTTCTTTATATTCACTCCGCCGCTAATATGTAACCAGCCCTCTGATTGGCTGAGAAGGAGGATGTGTCCGACTCGCTGATTGGCTGAGAAGGAAACACGTGATCTAACTGTTTCCGGGAAACTCGGCTCGAGAGCAACAACAACAAAATACTATTTCTGGACACCATGACATTCACGAACGATTACGCAATCAATTTCTCGGAAATTCACTTCCCCCTCGAGTCCTAGATCAATAACATTGTTTCCCGTTAGAATTCAATGCGCATGTGCAATCTTCGCTCCGGAGTTATTACACATAGAAACATCAAATAAATTGACCTTGGAAAAAGAGGTCATTGACCCCATTACGTAATCATTCTCCCTAGGGAGGCTATGCCCTTATTTGGACCATAAACCACGTGGTGATCGTGGGAGTTTAAAAAAAAAGTGTCCGGATCGGGATTCGAAGGGGTGGTGTAATCGTGGGACCTTTACCCCCTCCTCTACTAATCAGGGTCGGATCCAGGATTTTTTTTTAGCGGGGGTCGCATAATAGGTTGCTCCGATAAACTTGCAAAAAAATACCAGCAGTTTCAAGGAAACCTCTAATATTGTACGTCGCAGGTATATAGGTAGTGGAAATAGTCGTAAAGTTAATCTAAAATCTGGTAAAGTTCAAAGTTCTACTAAATCTGTTGAAATAAAAATGATCTAAAAGTATTAGTACAAAAATAGTAAGTAAAAAAAACTTCCCGCCATAAAAATATTAAAAAGCTGTTCACCCTCTAAAAAAAAATAATAATATTTAATATTCCCAAATCCACCACTACGCTAGGGGGGGTGCGCACCCCCTGTACCCTTTACCTGGATCTGCCAGTGGGGGTAATAGCCCTACTTCTGATTGTGTTAATTTCTTTTCGTTTCAAGTTTACTTTGTTATTCATTTTAAGTCATGCTCGCTTAAGGATTTATTTGTTCATTTATTGCAGTATCTGTTATCTTATGCCTGACATAGCTATTTATTTTGATTGGTCTTGGTTTCCGGTTTCATTTTGAGTTTGATTTTTTAAAGGACTTTATTTCTGCTCGTCTCTTACTTTTCGTTAAAAAACATATCTTTTTTCAATTTTTGTTTAATTAATCTTTTGAAAAGAACTAAGTCACACTCCTTTATTTCAATAACGACAATTCTCTAATTTCTTAGATTTAAGTTTTACATTTCTCTCTAATTGAAAAAATCTTCGACAACATTTAAAATCGGCTGTCGATTTTTTTTTAGATGACTTTTTTTTACTCTAAATCCTGATTTGACAGTTAGTAGATGTTTGCACATTATTTATGGAATATACATCTTATAAATACATATAGGCAAACATACATGATTTATATTTTCTCATGATTCACAAAGTCTAATAAAGACATTTGAACATTTAATTACATATGATTATAAAATAACATGTGAAAGTATAATTAAATAATTGCGAATGCTCTACCCGAGAGATCAGAAATAGAAAGATTTTTCCGAAATTCAAGGAATAATTTAATGGAATTCTTTCAAGGAATACACAAAAAACTTTCCGAAGGAGTGGAAGCTTTTTAAACTCATCTAATGGCTAAACTTCACGATTAGAATTAGGAGAATCAGAAGGCTAATCTTACAACTTTTGAAACAAATAAACGTTAGGGCTCCAACAATATCTTCATATGCTTAAAAAAGTAGTTGAAAACGTGTGCGAATTTTTATCAGTGTATAACATTATGTTATCTGTACACGTCTTTGAGTTTTTTACTATATAATATATGATATAGAATTTCTAACGTATTTAAATATTACCAGTTCGCAATGCGAACGGGCAGTGCTTAAACTTAAAGCAATTTTAAAGTAGTTTGACATCATTTATAACACAGAAAAAACTATTTTCATCGATAAAAAGATCGAATTAACCTTATGCACGTTTTCAAAAATTATCTTGGTTGGAAACCTTTTTTTTATGATGTTGTATTCAAAGTATAAGCACATACTGAACAAGTACTGACAAAACCTATCCTCTCCACACAAAAAAGGTGACCCTTTGTCCGGGTCTCCGGAGTAGTCCCCGAAGCCGCGCCACGCCGAAATGACGGTGGCGAATGTGTGATTCAGTATCGGCGGCGGCGCGCCGCCAGGCGCGCCGAAATTTTTCTGGAGGCGCGCCACGGCATGCCGATTTTTCTAATTAAAAATAATAATAAAAATTCCACTTCACCAAGCACGTTCAACCTCGATTTTAGTAAGGATTTTTAAATGGTTGGCTAAAAACATACAAGAACAATATGACAAAACAAGAATTTTTTGGGCCGTGCGGAAAGTGTTTATGTTCACCGTCGATCAGACCAAGTAGAATTCTCGTTTTTAGCCACTAGACCCAGGGAAACCTATGTTGTGTTTATGTTTAACATTGCATTGTTCCTATAAAATCTCGTGTTTAGTCATTTCCTTCTTGTTAATGATTTGGGATAGTGTGTGTATATCTTTCAAAGTTTGAAGTTCATACATCTCCTGTTCATCAAATACGTAAGAAAAGGAAGTGAAAAAAAACAAAAACAAATAACAACATTAAAAAAATACAGTAAACAAATCAGATACCATGGCTTAACAAAACCAACAATTTTAAATCAGTGGTTACATCACTTCAGTTACAATTGATGTAACCAAAGTCAGTTTGTTTACTCTGCCTGGAGCCATTGACCTTTTGACCGTCACTATCAGTCGTGTCGTGCTAAAAAGCCGTTTAACTGGGGCACATGTGACCGGTACAGCCAGAACTAGACGAGCGTAAGCTGTCACTCGCGAGATCTGATACTAGTACTGTACCTTGGGGTCCCACAGAATGCCGCAAATGGGCTTCTGCTTTGTATCTGCTGAAATAAGTTGTTTTATAAGGGAGAACAAACCTGCACCTTCACCATAGGGCTCCTGCGCACTACACTACAGGAGGAACTAAACTGCACCTTTACCCTCTTTTCTTATCAACACGGAATAACCCTCCGAAATTCTTTTCTGAAAGAAGTGATCAATATATAACATTTCCAGTCGCAGTTTAAGGCTACTTCAACTTCAGTATGCTCTGCTAACTGTGCAAAAAAAATGTAATTCATTTCTATAGATATATTTCTATACTAGCTCTAGATAATCTACCAAGCGGGACACTACCACAAATCAGCAACGATAAATAAATGAAACCCAAAACGAACAAAATAACAATAAATAACTGAGTCAAACTCAAAACGAGCAGAAATTAACATGAGTTGGGCTCAAAACCCCTATGCCTTCCCAAGGCCAGAACATAATTTGCACTTTACTGAAAAAATATAAATGTTTTTACTTTTTTAACTTTAATAAATCAGATAATACTAAGATTTTGATTACTAAATATCAGTATATGTATATTAAACTGACAATACATATTCATTTGTATTTTTTTCAGTGAAGTACAAATTATGTTATGAATTTTAGAAGGCATAGGGGGTTTTGAGCCCATCTTATATTAATTTCTGCTCGTTTTGAGTTTGACTCGGTTATGTATTGTAATTTCTGTTCGTTTTGGGTTTCATTTATTTATCGATGCTGATTTGTGGTAGTTTCACGCTTGGTAGATTATTTGACTTTAATTTTGCTCATTTTTGGTTTAATGAAGTTCTTTACTTTTCTTTGAAAAAACTTATTTTTTGGAAACAGTTTTTTTAATTAATATCTGTTCGTTTTATATTGACATAGTCTTTTCAGGGAAAAAGAAAATCATACTTTAAATCTTTTCGTTTTTTTAAGAATTTATGGTTTGGCCTGCTATCTGTATGCTGGAAAACAATTTTCAGCAAAATTTAACAACATAGATCCTTATAAAAATCTGGACACAAATAATAGTGTTTAATTTAGTTTCATACATCCTCTAGTTGACCTGAAATGGAAAACTTGATAACATTCGCAAAAAAATTTGTTTACTTTCTTTGATAGCTTGGATACACTTACGCTATTTTGATTTGGTCAAATTTTAAGAGCAGAAGAAGCCCTTAAAGTTTGAACACAATATCCTCAGTCGTTCTTTGGATACTGCTGAGATGCCTTATTGGGAATTAACATAAACACATTGCATTTTCATTTAATCTTAAGGCAACATTTACTTTTTAAAAATAAAGGCAAAGGGGTGGGGGGGCGTGGGAGGGTGATTAGTTTCCCTCCAATCACTTTCGACTATAAAAAAGGACATCAGCCCTTTCTATTTTCAATCGAATGAGCCCTTTTCGAAGTTCCTACGACAACTCCTTCAATACGAAGTGCCCTGGTCTAAATAACAACAACAACAAAAAATGATACATTATAGCCACATCGATCTGTACTATAAAAATGTCAAGCCTTCCAATCACTTTCGATTATTAAAAAGGGCACTAGGCTTTTCGATTTCCAAAACTAATGATCCCTTTTTGAGTTTCTACGGCAACGCTTTCTATAAACACCGTATATGCCCCCAGGGCATAAATTACAGCCCTTACCCTAAGGGCTGTGAGGGTGGTTGTCATCCTTTAAGACCTAATTTCCGGAATATTCAACTACGTTAAACTAAACGGCTATCTCAAATTTTTGTTTGTATGTGTTACGGGAAATGGTGGGCGTGTAAGGGGTGTTAGTTGCCTTCCAATCATTTTCGACTATTAAAAAGGGCAAAAGCCACTCCAATCTCTAATTGAATGAGCCCTTTTCGAAGTTTCTACGACAACTTCTTCGATATGAAATGCCCTGGTCTAAGGGAAAAAATAATAAATAATACATTGTGCCAACATCGTTCTTATATACCTCCAGGGCATAACTATAAAACCCTTGCCCTAAGGGTTCTGGGGGAGTAACGTCCTTAAAAAACATATTTTATCTTTGGAAATCAGTTACTCTGAACAAAATTGCCATCTTAAAATTTTGATTTGATGTGTTTTGGGAAACGGTGGGCGTGTACGGGGTGTAACCTACCTTCTAATTACTTTAGAATATTAGAAGGGGCACTAGTTATTCCAATTTCCAATCGAATGAGCCCTTTTTAAAGTTTCTACGACAATTCCTTCGATACGAATTGCCCTGGTATGGAAAAAAAAAAAAAAAAAAAAATACATTGTGCCAACATTTTTCTTTACTTAGACATCTCGATTGCGCTGCCTATGAAAACATCCTGAATTGCCTAATGCTATTTTAACTACCTCTTTTAATCCGAAAAATCAGAAAACAAAATGAAAAGAATTTTAAAGTGGAAGGTAGAATTTTTGTTTCAAGAAAAATTTCTTCTTCTCCTTCCGATGAACCTATATACATGGCGAGCACACGTTGCCAGTATTTTTTTTTAAGAAACAGATTAGCGGGGAGTACCTTTTAAACCGGGAGGTCGATATCTATAAGAAAAAACGCGAAAAAAAACGGTGGCGTATTAGTGACACCATCGCCAATAGAATCAGTGGCGGCGTCAGCGCGCTGATGCAAGCTCGGCGGCGCGGCGCCGCTTTTTTTTCGGCGGCGCGCCGCCGATTTTCGGCGCGGCTTCGGGGTCTACTCCGGAGACGATTCCATACCTATGCGAACTTGGTGACTAAATCACAAGTTCCGTAGGTGATTATACTTGTTCCGTAAAAGCTGTATTAAATTTAATTTATTGGCTCGGAGCGATTAAGTAGTACAACATTTTCCTTCTAGAGGCGCTGAGGTACGCGGGATCACTTTTGGAGAGTTTTGACTGTACTTGTTCAGTAGATGATTATACTTTGGTTGTAACACAGAAAGACAGCAGGTACTCATTCATTTGGACAATGGCGGATAGATACACAAACTGAAATGTAGTCATGAATGTAGCTTCCAATTAAAAGCGACATTTACACTGTACTGGTGTTTAATACAAATTTTCATTATTTTGTGGCACTTATTTTTCGTTAGTTTCTTTCAGCTTAGCATGAGACAAGACAAAGAGAATTGACAGAGTAGATGGAAAATATATAATTTGGGCTTTATATTTGCCCCTTAGGAGGGGGGGGGGGGGTAAAGTATTAGGACAGTCTGAAGTTAGAAAACAGTTCTTACTACATAATATGCAGAATAATTATACCTAACACATTAGGCATGTAGACCTGCTATACTTTACCCCCCCCCGAATGTGCAAATATATAGCCCAAATTTGTTTCTAAAGTGTTAAATTTTTATCTTCATTAGGATTGAGCGTCAGAGAAACATACTAGAAGAATATTAGGTAGGGGCTATATCATACAAGTAGCATTTTCTTATAAATACTAAATAAGTTGATGCGAATTTCATAAGAATATGAAGTATGATACAAACCCATAAAAACTGTCGAAGGGAAAATTCGTGACACCTTAACAAGGGATAAAATTCGTGTTACACAGTATGCAAAAAGTATTAAATATTTGAGCAAAAACCTGTTTTTTTTTCAAAAAAAAAAATTAAACAATTTGGAAAGAGCTGAACTAACAATCCTTTTCGAAGAGTATTTTACGAAGACTTGCATTCCCATACTTTATTAAGGATTAATAATCATTTCCGAAGTATTACAAAGAAATACTTTCCACAGTGTTTTTTGAAAAGGAAAGGTTAGTTTATTATTTATTATTTAACAAACTTTTTCTACCAATTACTTGGAGCTTTATCCTATGAGAAAATCATCAAATACTTTTGTTTTCCTTGTTAAGAAAGTAAACAGACTTTTTCAGCGCAGTGCAGTAATTACTTGACAAAAGTTTAATGGAAGCATTTGGCAAAAACAATTTTCCTAGTTAAAAATTACTTTTTACAGTATTTACTATTTGTTCTAATCAGAGAGTTTTACGCTGAGACCCAATTTGGTCTGGAAGAGGAACGTCCCGGGTCTCCATTTTTCGCCCAGACAGAATATCGTATTGGTGAGAGAAAACAAATCTCGGTGGTGGAGGGTTCCTTATGTTGGATTTTATTTCCTAAGGAGGGTGTTAATTTGAAAAAAGGTGAAAAAAGGCGAAAAATGTAATAAACCCATAAATGTGTAAAGAAAATCATAAAATCTTGAGAGTCACTAACTTGACCAAATGACTAACTTTTGTATCACAATGCTTCAAGAAGGAAAGGGTGCATTTGCTTTAAGCAGTAGAATTTTCAGTTCAAATATTTTTAAAGACAATTGATAAATATAATTCTTGCAATTAACTACAAATTTATAATAGTTTTAAGTTTTAACGTTGCTCTTTACTTTCATTTGTAAAATTAGTTTTTAAATATAATCAGTCTTAAGAATGGCACCCAAAATTCACACATATTTTTCAAGAAAAGTGTGTCTGACCAATCTGAAGGAGCAAACTCTCAGTCACGCTATATTCATGCAACCCGACAACAAAACAGTCAACACGGCCCTCTCAAAGCAAGAATACCCTTTAACACTTCCCTCTCCCTTGAAATGTATCTCCTGAAGATTCAGGAATAGTCCGACACTTCGATGGTCAACTTTAATGCACAAAAAACACAAAAGTTGTTTAGGTTCTAATTGACATTTGTTGGAAAACTCAAGAAAAACATAATCCCGGAAAACTTGTCCCAGGAAAGCTTACCCCCAAGGAAAATTTGCCCCCAGAGTCATAACTCTTATTGATCTTTATTTTATTTGATTGTTTATTGTTTTTTCTTTGCTAAGAACCATAGCTTTTGCTGCTTTTTTTTGGGGGGGGGGGAGTGTGCGAAAGTGTAATCTTATGATGGGAGCATGTGGAGGATAACTATCCTGTGCCTGGGTGAATTTGTTCACGAACTTCACTATTATTCCGGTTGCTACAAAATGAACTCATGTTAGATTATATCAATATATCCAAGCTCTCGTCTAGACAACAATGGAAACACTAACGCCAGAGCCGCACCAGGTGAAGTAAACTTGCATTTAATATCCAAAAGTCAACCACTACTTTTGAAGCGACAGTGATAACTCTTTAGATACACACTGCTACTCCAGCAGCCATCATCAGTCCAGCTGATGCTTCAGCTGCTAAAATGAATGTTTAAACATTTGTTTATGCCATGGATATATTCTTAGGTCCTTCAGGCTCTCCAGCTGAAAGTTTTACCTAGCCAGAGCAAAAAAAGTGCCCCCAAACCTCATCTTGCTGGTTTAACAGTGACTATTACTGACAGTTGTCCTGTCTGAAATATTTTGTGTCCACCGACAAGGTTTCTGTTTCTGTTGTCGTTAGTTAGATGGGCATTCGGCCTGGGGAAACTCCAGGTTAAATTCCTTTCGCGCATAATTGATCAAGGAATGGAAAAACGTAAGACTATACGTTTACACAACATAGTAATGGCATTCACGACATAGACAGCATAGTGGCATGGCACAACTTTAGCAAAGTGGCATCTGGGTCTGTACCTTCGGTATCTAGTCACTGCTCGAGCCGGAGAAAGGCAAAGGTCGTAGAAAAGAGGAAGCACATTCGACTATTAATACTGAAAACCAAGTCTCTAGTAAATCAGGGCCAATCATGTCATGGCAATGAGGAGAATCGTAACTCAAATCGAATGAGGGCCAATTCAATTGGTTAGAGCAAGGTATTCCAAGGAGTACAGACTAAAGTCAGGGAGCATGCATCTCAAGCAACATATATCCACTGCCGCGCATACAGAATGAGTTTGGTTCTTACTCAAACAGTCTATGTAAATCAGCCAATTGCTGATATTTTGGAGTGGTGCAGTCACTGTACGTCTCCTGAACTAAGAGTCCTACAATCCAAGAATTGTTTATTAGAGGTCAAAAAGAACTTGGGCCGGATGCTCTAGATTTGTAGAAGTTAGTACAAACTAAATTGAGCTACTGGTAAAGGTCATTTTGCAATATAAAAGTGCGAATGAAACCAATAACGCACATTCTTGATGTTACTTCTGAATAGAGACCAAACTTGGAGAATGCCGCTACAGAAAACAGCTTAATGGACTGAGTTTCAACTAGGCGATTTGTGCGTCGATCAACTGCTTCAAAGCTCTTCAGGTGATCTGAGTAACCAAGAAAAGTTTTTGGAACTACCAAACTGAGGTATTATGGTAGATTTATATCAGTGAAATAAGTAAAATACCATCTTCAATGGAAATACTGAAAAACAAAAACAAACAAAAAAACACATATCTCAGTGACTATACAGGCCTCCTTAAAGCCTTATGGATTACTTTGTTCTCTCTTCTTCTAAAAGAAGAGCCATAGACAGTATTACCGACCATCAGAGTGACAAGGTCAGTCTTCTATATCCTTTCGCTAATTGATTAATCCGCTAAATTGAAAAGCAATTAACGGAAAACACTAGTCTTTGCGGAAGTTTGTTTGCGCTGAACTTGAATTTGAAATCACCAGATTTTCTTTCCAAAGAGAAGTTACAAAATTTGTTTAGTTCATTTTGATTGTTTGAAATCAAAAATCTAGTCCTTAGCTCTCAACCTGAGACGGCGAAGACACTTTTTTTTAATTAATAATAATTCGCCAGTGCCATAGTTTTAAAGTTCGGTCCGAGCTTTCTAAGCTTCCAAGTACATTCACTGAGCTTATCAAAATTGCTGATATGTCTATTATTCGCGGTATTTCAGCAACAAACAAAAATGTTCTGCACCGTGATTCAGCGTCTACGAAACATGTGAAAACATACTTATCCTCGACCTTTGGTGACAAAAGGCTTTGCAGTCTCTAATTGTTATCATGAAAGACAGAGAAGGCGTAGTACCTCAAATAAAGCAATTTTATAGAGTATTGTGCTGCACTACGGAACAGGTTCACCTCCTTCTCAAGAGCTTTCCCTCCTTGTGCCATTATTTCATCCGTCGATAAAACAAACATGAGGGCATACAACTCACTCTAATTGTCAAAAGGAGAAAACGCTATGAAGAATATTTAAAAATTGGTTTTCTCTTCACTGTACATCCCATTTCAATACAGCAAATGCTCAACAGATGGATAAAATATACTAATTCAACTGAACAAAGGACTAGTGGCATACTGAGCTTATATATGGTAGCTGGTTGCCTAAAAAATGCAAAAGAATGGAACATATTTATGTTGTATTTGCCTTAGATGGCATTGCCGACCGAGTGAGGTAAACAAATTGTAATAAATTGCCAGAGGGATTAAAACTTCAATCAGTTATGTAAATCTATTAGAAGAGACGAGTGCGCTTTTTATGATTGGTAAATAAAACGAACAAGAATTGAAGATGTTTATCAAAGATTTCTTGTCACACTAGATTGACGTCTAAATTTTCTGAACACGTAATCAGTGATTTTTCAAAAATGGGAAATATCGTTTTTAATTGGCTTAAGGTGTTTGCCTTTAAAGGATTAATTACTCAAGGGTTTAACCTGACCTGATATTTCAAGAGAGGTAAAAAGAGACACTTCTAGAAATTTAGTACTTTTTAAGAATAATAAAGATAACAGGTCAAGAGTCTTTCCTGATAATGAGTATTTAGTATTTTCATTAGTTATTTAATAACTGAACGATAAGTGACCGAAAAATAAAACAATACACCTTTCGGATTGCTTAAAATCGGTCAGAATGAAAAAAAAAAAAAAAAAACAGGCAAGAAAAGGCAAAATCTAAAATAAATATTTGGTTGTAAGCCCAATTGAAGACATTCCTCCACATTTCTTATAAGACAAAACTTTTCGACGTATGGCAGATAAAATTAATTCTCCAACATACATTTTGTGCGTAAACCTTGTGTTTCTAGACATGTAGGAGCATTTCAGCGCATGCGGATTTGCATTTTTCACAAATACTCATCCAAATTACCACCCACGCTCCAAAAGTTCGCCACGTTGTTCCAAAACAATCAGTATGTGGCAAGGACGGATCCAGAATTTTTTAGGGAAGGGGGCGCAAAATAGGTTGATCCGATAAACTTGCGTTAGGAGCAATAGGCTGAGCCGATAAACTTGCGCTAGGAGCAAGTTTAATTAGCGCAAGCTTGCGTTAATTAAGCAAATAACACTAATTTAGACTACGTTAGGGGGAGCGAGCGTCCCCCTCGCCCCCTAGATTCGCCAATGGTATGTGGGAGTTTGGGGTTAGATTGTAAAACTCAAAATAATCTTGTTGAATGAAAATCTTCAATTATTAACCTAGAAATTGTTTGCGAGCCATTCTATTTGTCAGTACTTGCAATCTGACTGTTTTTACTCCTCTTTTGTAGATCATTTCAGTCATTAACAAAACTATGCAAAAAGTATGAGCCATTTTTGAGACATAGAATAAATATATACATACACAATTATTACTCACATATAAAGATAGTATATATATATGTATACATATATATATATATATATATATATATATATATATATATATATATATATACTATCTTTATATGTGAGTAATAATTGTGTATGTATATATTTATTCTATGTCTCAAAAATGCCTCATACTTTTTCGGAAAACTTGTACCTAGGGATATTTTTGAATAAAAAACGATCTAGGTAGGTCAGTAAGTCTGGGAAAAATCATTAAGAGCCTGAATTTTTGGTTTTTGCAAATGAAGTTATGTACTATGTTTGTACATCATATAATTATTTCATATGACATCGTATATGGCATCAAATAAGTATTTTCTTATATGATGTCATGCATAGCATAAATAAGATTATTGACTTTCCAACGCAACAGTTATTCATATAATTAATTAAAACAAACTTTTTCCACAAAATAAGTTTTTCAAAGAAAAGTAACGAACTCCATTAAACCAAAATGAGCAAAAATATAATCAAATAATCTACCAAGGGTGAAACTACCACAAATCAGCATCGATAAATAAATGAAATCCAAAACGAACATAAATTACAATTAATAACTGAGTCAAACTCAAAACGAGCAGAAATTAACATGAGTAGGGCTCAATACCCCTATGCATTCCCAAGGCCAGAACATAATTTGCACTTTATTGAAAAAATATAAATATTCATATTTTTATAACTTTAATAAATCAAATAATATTAACATTTTGACTACTAGATATCAGTATGTATATTAAACTGACAATACACATTCATTTGTATTTTTTTCAGTAAAGTACAAATTATGTTCTAGTCTTGAGAAGGCATAGGGGTTTTGAGCCCTATTCATGTTAATTTCTGCTCGTTTTGAGTTTGACTCGGTTATTTATTTTAATTTCGGTCGTTTTTTAGACAATCATCATTACTCTTCACTAATTTTGGTCGCGATTCGAGAATCCCTTCCGATGGATGTCCCGATAATAAGAATTTAAGGATTTTCCTCCCCCACAAAGGTCAGATTGTGTCTGGGAATCCCAAAGCCCAGATAGGGACTAAATTTGACTTCACATCAAGTTTGGTTGAGATCTTATTGCCCCTTCTGGTAGATGTGCAAATGAAAAATGTTCGGGAAATCTTTTGCCCACCCCTCTCAAAATTCGATTAGGATTGCAGCTGTACTTGATTCTGTATATTTCTGGGCTGGAGTTTTGTACGCACATAAAATCTTAGAAAATTCAAAGAAAGTCGGAAATTTCAAAAGTACGGTAGCTAAAAAAAATGGCATCTTGGAATTTTGTCGATTTTCTAATGATTTGATCTGTTCTAGCTATCTTATCTCCTTTAAGAATCCCCGAATTTGAGAGAAAACTGCTTGGGCTAGACTTCTTTAAAACACCGTAAAGTAATACTTATTTAGCCATGAATATATCTTGACTTTGGGCAATCTAGGGTGTTTAAGGAAAATTTCATTGTTAAAAGAGTCCTTGGGCAGTTCATAGGGTGAGGGGGATTCGTTATAATTGCTTGCAACTACCACAATTTCATGCCGACCAATTCTTCTCCGCAAGCATTCTTTATAGTAAATATTTATTTATTATGAAATGCAACATATCTATCGTTTATGGACTTTCTATATTAAATTTGAATTTATTGATCATACATATTTATACGCTTCACCACCAATTTTAGCGTTAAAAACATTAATAGGTACTGTTGCATTAGCTGGTACCTACGCGAGAAGTCAAGTTTGGTTTATGCTAATGAAATAAAACAAAATATGATGAAAATATAATGGTTTAGAAACAAATTTCGGCTATATATTTGAACATCAGGGGGGTGGGGGTAAAATATAGCATATATTAAATACGTAACCTAACCTAGGTACCTCCCCCTCCTAAACCCCAAAAAACAATAGTTTAAATATTGTAAACGCAATGACAAACCACGCTTTGCGATTCATTTCTCTATTGACAGATACCCATTTGATTAATTTCCTTTAGCATTTCCCTATACAGTATATCGTGTGGGTACCAGCTAATACAATAGTACCCATTAATATTCTAAACTTGTCATAAAAGCTTCAAAATACAATGATATTATTATTATGCAAATCGTATTTTCAAAAGAAAAATATATAATTTTCCTCATTAACAAAACGACATATAACATTCTGCCTCAGAAAACCATGATAGTGGTACAAAATATTGTAAAAAGTCTGGAATGATGACTTTAGCAGTCGTTATGGGCAGCGATTTCAAGCGTGAACTTACTTATTCGAAAAATCACATCCTATCCCATATCTTAGTTATATTTCAGGAACAGACTATCAACTTGCTATTTATTCCTTTTCTTCACATATTGTCATCACTCCTTTACATATCAGCCTCTGTGAATTGGCTCTTTCGAGGCCAAATAATATCTTAACACCTGAGAAGATATTTCAAAACAGGAACAAAAGCTATTGCCTCGGAAGGAGGTTTTCTGTGACAGTTCATAAAACTTTGCTAATTCTGCGTGTTGACTTGTATTAGAAAACAGAGTTTAAAGAAATATGCGCAAGGATATTTTACTATTTCTTTGTAAACAAATTTTTGGGAAAAGCCTATTACAGCTTCCCAGTATCTGTATGGAGGGAGGGGGAATGAAACTTTTTTGCGTAAAGGCGTCTTATTTTTTTCCTAATATTGTACAATTTTACCATGTTTATGTATTTATGATTTTCCGTGACGCAGCGGGTGAATATTGGGTGAATTTTGCATGAAATTGGTTTTTGTATCATATTACTCAAGAAAATTATTTAGGTTTACCAAATATCAATTGCTTTTATATCTTCTGAGCTTAGCTCAAGGGTTTAGTTCGTCTGAAGTTTCGGCGAACTTTTGATCAATTTATTTCGAATTTTCTAATGGAACCCAAAATTTATAACACACGGCTATAATCGTCAAAAATTTATTTTGCAAAATACAGTTCCTGTCATGAAAATAGGAAATACATGAAACTGTAATTGTTTGTAGTCAAGTAGTCGACAGAGAATGGAAAATAGCCTCTGTTCTGTTGAAATGAGCTCTATTGAACCCAGAATCAGAAAATGAGGAGCCAATATAGTGAGGGGAAAAAATATTGATGCCCGGCTGTAGCTTGTTCTAGCTAAGGACCAATTATTACGGGTAAATGGGAGCTCTTCCTTCTGTATAACGTACTATACAAAACTATTCTGTTTTTTAATCCCTCCATCGAGATATAAGGCCGGAGGAGGTTTTAAGGGGAGGGCAGAGGGGGCATTTTCCCCGGGTGCAGAAATCTTAGAGATAAAAATTTCCAATAAATAAGACATTAGAATTGCTTATCAAATTTCATTAGCGATTGCAGTGTCACTGGCGAGTAATGAGCGGTCGTTTAGTAAACTTAAATTAATATTAACGTAACTCAGATCGAGTATGAGCCAGGAGCGACTAAATCATTTAGTGTTAATGAGCAAAGAACGCGAAGAATTAGAAGTAATCAATTGGGACGAGATAATTAAAAATTTTGCAGAGGAGTAAGAAACGTCAGAGTTAAAAATATAGAATTTTTTGTTAAAATTTGGCCTGGAAACTTTTGGGAGAAAGAGGAGGGGGGGGGGTAATCAACATTTTGCACCGGTTGCAAGAGAGGCAAAATCCACCACTGTCTAAGGCCCTCCAGAGAAACTCCTGCGTATATAACGTACTGCCATTTTATCTCTCAATTTCAAGTAATAAATTTGCTTGGTTACAAATATATATATATATATATATATATATATATATATATATATATATATATATATATATATATATATATATATATATATATATATATATATATATATATATATATATATATATATATATATATATATATATATATATATATATATATATATATATATATATATATATATATGTGTGTGTGTGTGTATACATATGGTACTTGTGCATTATTTATTTACCCAAGGCTATAGACTGTACAAGGAACCACTACAGGAAACCAGACAAACGGGTATTTGTTAGATAAATGGGTCGCAAAGCGTGCTTTCTCATTACGTTTACAATATTTAAAGTGTTTTTTTGGGGGATTTTGTTGTTTTGGGGAAACAAAATCTAAATAAACTTTCGAGGCTTGTCCTTTTGTAACAAGAAATAAAGTTTGCTTGCCCATTCATCTACTTACAAAGCATAGGCATTTATTGTACGAGAGGGAGCTCATATACTAAAAAGTTGTGATTTTTGACATTAAACACGTGGCAAACAGGACAAACAGGGTGATAGCTTTGGGGAGGAAGAGGGGAGTTTGATTTTTTAAGGACGCATTGTTTGATTTACAACCAGGCTCAACGAAGAAGCGTTATCTTAGTAACGAGCGACAAATCTCACATGAAAGTTTCTCCCATGGAAAGAACCAGATGGGTTCAGAGGGCAGGGCTTTTCGTATCCTTAGAAATTAAATTTTTCGGCCATTCTTGATTCTTTTATAATGAGTCTCCCATGTAAAGAAGAAGGGCAATTAAACTATCATCTTTTCTTTGATAAAATAATAATAATAATATAAAAAAAAAATACTGGTTTGTCCATGCTACAAATTTGAAATGCCGGATGCTCAAGTCAAATAAAATTAGGGCCTTTTTAAGACCGGAACCGGTTTTATTTCCCCAAAGTTATAGTATGAGCTATATTGTATAGTTAATATTTAGTCCATTTATAGTTATTATAGTTTTGTATAGTGATATAGGATGCATCTAATATATATATATATATATATATATATATATATATATATATATATATATATATATATATATATATATATATATATATATATATATATATATATATATATATATATATATATATATATATATATATATATATATATACATATATATACATATATATATATATATAGCATAGTTAAGTACTCAAAATAATCTGCTTCGACCGAGTTTTCGACAGTTGTCAATTAAAAAAAAAAAAAAAAAAAAAAAAAAAAAAAAAAAAAAAATTATGTTTTTCCTCCAACCATTCAGTTCCAATTCCGATTTGTTGACAAAAATTAGATCTCATTTATCACAGTTGAAATATTGATTTCGTAATGAGCAAAAATTCAAAACAGCCCCTCCCACCTATCTTAGAGAAAATAAAACGGAGGGATAGATAAAGCAATCTTAATTTAATAGGGAAGTGTTCAAAGTAGGCTACTAATTTCCAACGTTTTTATAGTAAATTTGTACATATTAACTTGTTTTCCCACTTTGTCTATCTCTTTGTTGATCATATCAATATGCCTGGGAAACAACAGCAGTTTTTTAATAAATAAGTTCTAAGACCACACTGGCTACACATAACATTGAAACAAAAGGGAACCAAAACAATGGAAATTTACAGCTAGTGTTCAAATTCGGGAAAGTAAAGACTTGTAGGGAAAGGTCCCTACTGAGCTGTCTAAATGCAAGGATAAATATATAATAATGCAAGCAAAGAAGACAACTTCACCGAATTTTGACCAGCTCCCGCAGCTCTGTCGCGCTTTTGGTCCTTGTACAGACATATCCAGAATTTTTGTTGGGGGAAGGGGTATTTTTTCGTTTTTTTTTTTTTTTAAAAAAAATGCTTTTAAAAACCACATGAAAAATTTGTTTATATGCATTTTTGTTACGTTTTTACGAGACAAACAAAAAACTTCGGAGTGTTCAAACCCTGAGCCCCCACCTGGATACGGCATCGGGCTCCTCCCATTAAGAATCTTGGCCATTCATTCCGAGGCTTGGTATTACCTCCCTCCATGGGCGTAGGCAGAATATTGTCCAGGGGGGGCAGTCGATAGTGTGATGGAGGGCCTTTTATCAACTGCTTTTCCAACCATCTACTTTTACAGCCATATCTAATGTAAATTTGAAGGTCTAGGGGGGAGGGGCAGCTGCCCCCTCTGCCCCCCCCCTCCCTACGCCCTTGCCTCCCTCCACTCGCTTTACTTCTAAGGCAGGCAGCCTGGGTCTTCAGTTTTCGCACGCTTATTACCATGACGTCGTATATCTTTTTTTTTAGACAGGACTTTTCGTATTTTTATAGCTTTTGTCCATCTTTTCTATTCCAAAATGTTCTGCATACGATTTCACGTTTCTAGCTTTGTTAGTTTGACTTATTCTTCAGTGCACAGGAAAACGTTTGTTTAAACAAACACAGAAACTTGCTTTTAGCTTATAGGTAATAATGAAAAACTAAGAAAACAAAAAAATACAAAAAAAAACACGGACTAAATATGGACTCTATCATACTTTTTGAGTATGTAACTCATAAGTCCATAGATAAATATTTTTTTAAATATTCAACTTCTTTGAATTACAAAACCTTGTATTTCAAACACATTTTTATCTATTTAATTAGAATATGATGACTCACCCTATCTTAAGCGGTATCATTTATGCAAAACATATTCCATTCATTTTAAGTTTCACAAAAAATCTTTTCCACAAAAATTAAGACTTAGAAGAACATGGAAAGCCGACGGAATATTGGCAAGCTAAATCTAGTTTGATTTTTGCACAGATTTAAAACACAGCGGCGGCGGAGAGGAGATGAACAAACCTTGCGCATTCCCTTATGCCTTTTTGCAAATTCTTTGCCGTTCCTTTTAGTTCGCAATATCCAATGGCAAAATGCTTATAGGCGGGAACAGAGAGCGGCTTTTCGCCAATGATAGATTTGCAGGCTTGGATTTTTCATCAAGTTGAAACAGTGGAATATTTCAGTAAATATGTTGCGTGTTCAAGTTTCTGTAATTGTCGCAACTTAAAGTATCCCTTTTGCTCTGATAATAGGAACCAGAATGAAAACTTTGGCCGGAATGATTTAGAAAAACTATTGAGAACTCTCCAATCCTTGCGGCATCATCGACTCTTCAGAAGCCGGCGAATCTATATACAGTGCAAAGAGATATTCCAAGCTGCTGATTTTCGAAAGGATTGGATTTGCCGCCGAAAACACATATCATAGAATAACCATTTCTTATAGTTTTTATATGGAAAAAGACTTACTTGCTAAAAAATATTTTACACAAACAATTGCAGAACCATCCGAATATTTTTTTTTTTTTTTGGGGGGGGGGTCCCAAGTCAGGCAATTACAAAAGTTATTTTTAAGAAAACGTAATTTCTTTCTGAATGATTCAAAATCTAACTCTCTTTGTGCATGTTTAGTATTCCAAAGGACTATAAAATACATCTCCCTTACACTTTTAAAGGTGCTCATAAAAAGTTATATAATCATTTATCCATAAAGTAATTCTTCTTGTTTATTTTGAATCTTTCAATAACTAAAATCTGCATAATGAGAACCAAGCTTAAGAACTAAAGTTTACCTTTGGTGTATGTGAAGTGGACTTCTGAACAGTCTCTTCAAGTTAGATTCTGTGTTGCGACAAAATAATCCGCAAAATAATGTGTTGCGACAAAATAATCCGCAAAATAATGTGTTGCGACAAAATAATTAACAGCAACGTCTATGAGGACGTATGGTCCCTTTAATGGCTGCATTTCACAATAGCAACAAAATTGACAATTTCAGAAACACTTCCGAAATTACTATTTAGAAGCCCTCAATAGATTCGAGGAAATTTTAGACGTTTTAGGAAATTATTGCCTTCATTTCTAATAGCCCCCTCCCCCTCTTTCATTGAACATGAAGCTCCTCTGTTTGCTAAATCGCTACCTACCAGGATATTTACAAACCCATTACTGTGGAATTCATTGGTACGGTCATTGTCCCCTTCTTGTGTTATTAGCTTTTCCCTTCCTTTTATGACCCAAAGGGAAAGGCTTATATGTAGGAGAGAGGAAAAGGAATTAGTCAATAAAAATGCAATATGAATATGCTAGCGTTCTAAATACTAAAAGGGACAGATGTGAAATAGGCAACTAGCTGACGTTTACTGAAATGAATTGTCCTCCTGTTGCAAAAGTGAAATGAAATTTTGATGCCCCTATTTTCATCGGGTAAAATAATTTAACTGCATTTCGTTCTTTGGCTCTACGGTGCAACTCAAAATTAATACCTTCCATAAAAAAACTGATAAGCCTATTTGCAAGGCCGTATCCAGAAGACGGCGTAGGGGGCTTGACCCCCCCCCCCCCGAACGTTTATTTGACTCGTAAAAACGTAATAAAAATGAATATAAACAAATTTTGATGCACTTTTTGAAGCTTTTTTAGCACCCAGGACCCACCCCCGAAAAAATACTTTTTTAACCCCCCCCCCCACTCCCCTGAAAAAAATACTGCATACGACCCTGCCTTTTTTGTTTTACCTATGTTTTACGTAGTAAACTTTGAAATAAATTAAATATTCGTAATACCAAAAATTTACTGCCAGGTACAATAAACTAGATATGATTTTGATCAAAAAACCTTAGCAATAGCCTATTTATAAAGTCAATGTTTTCTTAATGAAATAATAGCAAAATCAAAGGATATTTGTTAATTGAGGAATCGGGGTTATCCCTCTCTTAACTAAATATATACTTCAAAGCGACAGAGATTTTATTGGTTACGCCCCCAGAAGCTAAAATAGCTTATTGCCTTTACCTAAATAGTTGTTAAATTTTACAGTATCAAAAGATGCCTATTGCAACAATAGGATCCTTCATGGCCCTTAATTACAAAATTTTTGGGCCTATATAGCCCCTATCTGAGTAGGATTAGGTTATAGGCTACACTGGCCTCCCTCGTGTACCTGGACATACTAAGACAAGAGGGGAGGTAATATAACAAAATTGCCTATTGCTACTGTATATCTAGGAGACGTTGATTTAAGGTTCTCCAGTAGCAGCTCATCATTTCCACCACTAAACAAATCACCCTCAGAATTGCAATAACATTGCACCTAAAAAGAAAATGTATACGAGCGTAGACTCGAAAGCTGAGTAGGACTAGGGGCTACTAACACATATACCCCTACGACGGACGATAAACAGCCCTTTGACGAGTGAGCGTACCCGCGACAGCCATTAGTAACTAACTGATTTATGCATTCAAGTAAGTAACAATTCCTGAATCACTTTATTTTAGGAGATGCTTAACTCATTTTGGGAGGATGTTTAATTACGAGAAAGGCTTTTAAATAATCGTTCTATAAACCAAAACAATTTGTGTTATTGAATAATTTTGGAATTTGGCTAGGACGGGGGGGGGGTGTATGAAAACCAAAACACCTTCTGGGTAACTCAAGCGAAAATGTAACTACAAAAACACCAAGTCTGCGAAATAAAAATTGCTCAAATTGTATAATTACCTTTGGTATAAATGTGAAATAGCACTGAGATACGGAATAAATAATATGTCCTTTATGGAGAAAACAAAAGTGAATCCCTGTATTCCAAACAAAGCAAAACCTTTATAAGCGAGAGTAGAATCACAATAATCGTATACTTGATTTTTCCAGACTAGGGCGTTACTCCTTTGAAACGAAGTTACATCAATCACAAAATGGTAAATCACGTCATTTGTCACACAAATAATGTATAATTAAGCCATAAGGTTAGAAAACAAGAATATGCAGTATCTATTTCGGAAACTCGAATAATTAATTTCAATGTTATAATAAAATTTTGCATAAGTGTTCCCATGTTTCACCGCAAAATGATTCTCATAAACTGCCAACACAAATATCTTGGCATGCGTAGCTGACCACTTTTTTGCTAACTTTTTAGACACCCCTATTCCAAATAGGTACAATTCTCGTCATGAAAGTGGGAGGAGCAACCAATTCTTATCATTAAGCCTTTCTTTCTTTAACATGCAAATCACTTTTTTTTCCACTAACAGGTGAATCTGCACGATAGATTCTTAGGCCGACACATATCCGTAACAACTTCCTGTCGCTGTGCTGTTAAAATGTCCACATATTGCGATGTCTTAAAGATTACCATAATTACGGTTATTTTTTTTGCACTGTTTTTTCTTATGCCTTCAAGATAAGGCTTTTTTTGTTTTTAAAGCTTCAGTTTCATATATTTTTCAAAATAGGAAAAAGAAGGCAACTATGGTTTCAAAACACACTAAACATCAATTAAAGCCCTATCAGGAGGGGAGTAAGGGGTTTTACCCCCTTCCCCCGAAACGTTTGTCCGACTCGTAAAACGTAACAAAAATGAATATAAAATAATTTTTGATGTGTTTTATAAAGTTTTTTGTAACACCCCCCCCCCCTGAAAAAAATCCTGGATACTTACTTGACATCAATGTGATATATAGGAGGCTGACATTTTGGAAAAGTTGGGCAGAGCTCTTTAAAACAACTAAACGCATGAAAATTCATGGATATGAAAGGGATGGATATCTCAGTAGGCCTATATAAAATGTTGTATTTAGCCATTACGTAGTCAGTTTTTAACACTATTTGTTTCATTTTAAGGAAATCAAAATGTAATTTCCTATCCTAATGGCAACATAACGCCTTTGGAGTTACCGTAGCTGTATTGTATTCAGCAATTTCAACTTTCAGGTCGTAATGCAACTAGTTTACACAAGAGTATAGTCAAATTGGCTTAATCAACAAGAACAAAAGGTTCCCATTGGTCTTGTCAGAGGAATACTAGAATTGATAATATCCAATTTAGTCAAAGGACTCGATTTAATGGGATCAAGGCTTAACTTAATTGGACAAGGAACATGTAGCGCCAGATAAGTAGTGACTACTGTTAAAAATATTTCTTCGAAGTGCGACGTCTCTTTGCCGGTTTTTGTGAAACATCGTATTCAGTGGGTACTTTCCCATTATGTGGACACCTCTAAAAAGTCAAGTTTGATTAATGCTAATGAAATAAAACAAAATAGCACGAGCATATAATAGTTTATAAAAAATATTTGGGCTATATATTTGCACATTAGGGGGGGTAAAGCATTGCATATATCAAATACGTAACCTAACCTAACCTAGGTTCCTTTCCCCCCTAAACTCCAAGAAACAACAGTTTAAATATAGTTATCAGAGTGAGAAACCCCTGAATACTTGTTTATACAACATCAGATAACGTCAAATCTTTGCTTTTGCCGAGTGGATGCCTCGGGTTTTCGTGACTGCTTTTTAGAGGTGTCCACATAATGGGAAAGTACCATTCAGTGCAGTATTCAGGAATATAACATTACTGCCAGACAGGGTATCTCAAAAATAGTTATTTGAAACCTTAAGGTTCCCCAGAAGGTCCGAAGAGGCTCCACGACGAAGAGTGAGCTGAGATAAAACATGTGAACTACGATTGAAACATATGGCACAAACGGTTTGGGTCAGGGAAATGTAACTGGAGGTACGAAAAGGAGGGCAATTACCCCACCAGGTCTTTTTGCCCCGACCTAGATCTTGAATAACACCGCTTTTGATATTTTTATTGACAAATATATAAAAAAAATTTCCTCTTAGATTATGAAAATAAGCCCCCCCCCCCACTGTCCTGAAGTTATGGCCTACCTTAAGCTCCTTTTTCTTGGGGTGTATCATTTATCTGAAGGATTCTGCAAGGGTGAAAATACTGAGGAATCCTGCTATACAATATAGTATCAGAGCATCATTTATTTATTATTTTGATTATTTATTATGCATTTATTTTCTTGTTTCTGAAATGAGATGGAATTGCAGCCGGAAAGTGTCTTGTTCTGATCTAAATCTTTTAAGAATACCCTTGAAAATAATATAGTTAAAGTACTTTTTTACGGAAGTACAGTTGAAGTTGTGTATCTAGAATTGTTAGTAAAGTGGTGATTCCATTAATTCCTAAAAAAGAAAGTAGGATATCTTCTTACAATTAATTGATTTCTTCTCTTATTTATGCTGTACCTTAGTCTCATGGCTTTTGCTGTAATTGTCGTAACTAACGATAAATTGTTCATATTTTCCAATATTTTTCTCGGGGCTTTAATCATTGTTTACTTACACAAACTTTTATTCTGTCATGGTAACCAAAGCCATGCAATTAAAAATCGAAGGGAAGAAGTATCACCAGACTCATTTTCTTATACAAATAAGAATAAATATAAATATTCTTTGATTTAATTTAATTGAAAAGAATACTTAGTTTAAACGCAATCAAGTTTCAAATTTTTTTAGACCATCTGATTTCCTTTATTCCCTAACCACCCTTCCAGGTCTTTCGGAAATGAAATCTCTAGTTTTTCTCTTTTCAATTACGTGCTCTTATCTCAACTAAAAAAATTTTTTGGGGGGGGGGGTATATTCCATGTGGGGATGTTTTTAGGAGTGGCAAAAATTGCAGAAATCCTTGTTTTATTTCAGCTAGAAAATTTTGTCGCTTTTTGTCATATATTCTGTAAGGTTGTTACCACAAAATGGTAACCAAAACGCACTACAGTCAGCCAAACAAAATATTAAATCCCGTTTTCTTCTGATCAAGATTTTTTCAGTTTCTAAAAACTCATCTCAGTGTTTCTACTTTTTTTTTGTACAAAACTGAGATTGAGACAAAACCAGGTCATAGAACCGTAGATAATTTTTTTTACCGGCTGTCCCTAATGAGTTACCATCCCATAACTCGAGATTTGTTTTTTTCGATATACATTCCTTTGAATTCTTTACAACCATTTATTTCTTTCAGTTGCTTTTTTTGTCACTGAGGTTTTAGAATTACTCTATCTGAAGGTTTGAGCAGCCATTGTAATGCACACATGTTATTTTCGTATTCACATTACAATCATATCCTGTTTGAACAAATGAAAAAAAAATGCTCGATAAAAATTATTCATCTTCATCAAAATTCAGTTCCCAAATTGATTCAAAAATGCAATATTTATTTTGAAATTTCAAGGATTCACGATCTACACTATATAAAAAGGAGGTCAAAAGAGGCCTATCTGAAATAAAAGAAAAAGAAAGATCATGTCGAGCAAAATCTGTCAAATCACGGAAAAGTTTCCAGAGCTTTCAAACTGGTTTTATTTGCCAGAAATCTGTCAGGCTATTTCTGACCGATCAAAGAAAAGGAACTGAAAATCTATTAGTTGATATTTGCAACAAGAATTTGAACTTCACCGATTAATCTGATAAAAGGGAGAAGGATTGCCAAGCTGCAAATTTCTCTTAGCCAATACGATTAATTACAAAATACTTCAAAGCCCAATTAACTCCTTTATGATTTGTTTGATGAATCGGTAAAAGCCTTGTTGGTACTTGGGCACTATATGGGCCTTTGCAAGGAAACTAGTCACGAAAAACCCGTTTTTGACGGGTCAATTTAAGAGACCGCTATAGAGTAATGCAATGAATAGCGTGGTTTTCATTACGTTACGATATTTAAACTGTTGTTTTTTGGGCTTTAGGGGACGGGGGAAGGTACCTAGGTCAGGTTAGGTTACGTAAGGTTACGTATTTAATATATACTATGCTTTATCCCCCACCCCCCCCCCCTAATGTGCAAATATATAGCCCAAATTTGTTTATAAATTATTATATATTCATCCCATTTTATTTTATTTTATTTCATTAGCATTAACCAAACTTGACTTTTTAGAAAGGCCCATATAATGCACAAGTGCCGACTTGTTTAACAATTAATCAATTTAAATTAATTAAAAATCCACACAAGAGAAACAAGTAGAATTTCCAATCTTTGTATCATTCAAAACACTAACCCAAGAAAAAATTCTGAAAGATGTAGATGTACATCTAAGCATTAGAGAAATCTTGCACACGAGCCCACAAGTAGCCCCTCTGCCTGCGGGCTGATGACTGATACAGAAATAATAACATTAGCAAAAAAATTCCAAGAACCTAATCTTTTGTTTAATAAAAAAGAAGGTCAAGTGACAAATTGAGGGCCAGCGATTTGGTACTTCCGGTGACATGCCACTAACTAATGTCACAAATGCCCCCCTTTGAACACTTCTTTGATTAAGAACTTTTTTTTTCAATATAACAATATTGTTTCTTTTTTACTTATATGCGAGTGTTTTCACTAAAGATAAACAAGACAAATCTCTTAAATTTTGAGATTAAGTGATCGTGTGATCCTGGGTCAGAAGAGGTAATATTGGAGAACTTCGGGACGAGAAAGATGGAGGGGGCATAGGCCCAATAGGTAAACTTTGGGACCTACAACCTTGCCTTTAATCTACAAGAAAAATTCTTCTACCAGTTTATAGCAATAGAAAATTCCAATTTCAACAAGTTGTAACATGACCAAAATTCTCAGAAAATTTATTTAAAAGCCTCTGTTAATATGGGCCATTTGTCATATTTGGTGTCCTTACCTCTACGGGAGTAATTGTTATATTGGCCCCGGAGGCACATTCCCGGACGGTTCAGCTGTTTTCATTAGATTGACCTTCTTGACTATTGTTCATAGCAGAGGCAATGTAAAATCAAACAACTCTTGAAACTTTCACATTGGGAAAAAGCAGTAAATAAGCCAACCACACAAGGAATGTTTCAGCGGTCTTCTGTAGCGAGGATGTGCCGTCAGAGCAGGCTGTACCTGCCCTGTCAAACAAAACATCTTCTTTTCAAAATATATACTTTTGGTTCAGTTATTTTCTATCTAAGGACAATGTATATCATAATTTCCACCAATTGCATTCTATCCTGACAAGTTAGACAATCAGAATAACCCACTACTGTTCAATGCTTGAATACATAGGCATTGAGAAAGAAACATTGTATATATGCAAATACTTCTGGCCCTGGAGCTGATGATCCTCAATTGCCCTATAGTCTGAAAGGGCTTCGATATTCATTTACATTTCTCTCCAGTAGCCCAAAAACTGTTGACATCCGTAGGTTAATGTCATATTTTGCTGAGGCAACAACCAGAGATTTCTATTGTTCCTATATTTTATGTGTCAAAACAAACTACTTCTTTTTGGCAGGCATATAAAATTATACAGCTGAAGAAACATCAACAGCAAGGGTGTATTCAGAATATCGATTCGAGTGTGTGTGTGTGTTTTTTGGAAAGCTGGATTTTACAAAAAAAAACTTAAAAAACGTATCAAAAATTTATAGCAATTTTTGTTACGCTTTTACGGGCCAGAGAAAATCTCGGGGAGGGGGTCAAACCCGATAACTCCCATCCCTGGATACGGCCTTGATCAACAGCCTAGTTTTCTTCTTTAGCTTTAATTTTTCTCTTAAAAAGATGAATGGTTTCTCAGCTAACGGTCAAACTTAATGAGAGGATAAGAGAGAAAGCCTAAAGAGATTTCTTATCTTTCTCTATCAGAGGGACTGAGTTTTTCCCCATAAAGTAAAACTAGGAATAGGAAGTCTTTCTCCAGACTATTCCATCGTGGATGATATAGCATCTTATGACTTATACATTCATCAGAGAATCCATTTCGGTTTGCTTCTCTCTCTGTCTCGAAAAAAAAAACAAGAAAAAAACAACAACTAGACTGTTTTTCTTGGGGAATAATAAGATTTCTCAGTTTCATTCTTTTGCTAAGACACGTGAAATTTTGGTAATATTTATTTTCTTTCGATATTTTTTAAATTTGAATGTGTACACTTTGGTACATTTGAGCTGTTCAGAGCCCAAATTTATCGGGTTTGTAAGCAATCAGTGAAAAAATTTCAAAAAAAAGATTCCGCGCTAAGATTTAGTTTTTGACGACACAAGGTTTTGTTTTTCTTATATTAATTTTCATTAAAAAAAAAAGTAGAAGATGTACAAAAATGCGTAAATAGCAAATAATTAAAGACAGCGAAATTAGTATGCAAATAGATCCCAAATATTCCCAATTCGTACTCAGAATCTTCCTTCAATAACAACAACAAAAAAGAAGTAAAAATCCAAGAAACAAAAAAAAACTATAAGAACAACAACAACAAAAACAACACTCAGTTTAAACAATTCCTTCCAATCTATTTTTTTTTTTGGTTTGTTTTTTGTTTAAAATGTTTATTTCCTTGCATTTATTTATCTTCACTTTTTTTAAAGATTAAATAAAAAAAACAAGTTTTTAAACTGAAAGTAAGGAGGGACATTAAAACTTAAAACGAACAGAAATTATTCCGTATATGAAAGGGGCAGTCCCCGGTTCAAAGCCTCGCTCTTTTAGCTAAATTTTTTTTTTGTTTAAAAAAATAAACTTGTGAGACAGAGTCAAACTTTTGCGTAAAGAGCGAGGCGTTGAGGAGGGGACAGCCCCTTTCATATACGGAATAATTTCTGTTCGTTTTAAGTTTTAATGTCGCTCCTTACTTTCAGTTTAAAAAACTTGTTTTTTTTATTTAATTTCTGATCGTTTTTTAGTTAATGCAGCTTTTATTTGCATAAAAATTTTACTTTTCTTTTGCTAAATGGATGTCTTTACAAATTAACTTACGTAACTAACTTCTATATTTGTATATTTTTCTTCTGGCAAAAAATACAAAGTTGCAGATTTTTGCAGATATGAGCTTGAAACCTATGTAATATTGTTTTCTGATACGCTGAATCTGACGGTGTGATTTTCATTAAAATTCTTTCACTTGTAGGGGATGTTTCCCCCTCTTTAAAAAATCGAGTAAATTTTCTCAGGCTCGTAGCCTTTGATGAGTAATACTAAACTTAATAAAATTTATATATTTAGGATCAGCATTATAAACACATTCTTTTGATACATTTATTGACATCAAAATTTTGTTTTTAAAATTTTCGATTACTATTGAATCGTATCGCTTGTTTTTTTATTGTTTTTTTTATTACGTATATGTTATTACTTATATGAAGGGGTTCTCCCCTTAGTCAATACCACGCTCTTTACGTTAAAAGTTAAAACAAATTTTGATTCACAAACCCCTGAATCACAAAGGCCGTTTAATTAGAATAGATAGCTCTTTTGAAAGCACTAAAAAAAACTGTAGCGTAAAGAGCGAGGTATTGCCTTGGGGGAGAACCCCCTCACATACGTTATAATTTCTGTTTGTTTTAAGTTCTAATATTCCTTCTTACATTTCAGTTGAAAAAACTGGGTTTTTTTAATTTAATTTCTGAATGTTTCTTAAATAATGCTTGGAAATCCGGCGCCCCCTTCATAGAAATGTCCCTTACCCCAAAGAAACATCCTCCACGGAAATATTATCCAGAGTAACCCCCTCCTCTAGCCCCCCCCCCTCCAGAAAACATCCTTCCTGAAAATGGTTGTATACTTCCCAATAACCAATAAATAATGCTGGCAAGTCCGGCGCCCCCTTCATGGCAATTTCCCTTCCCCCATGAAAACTTCCTTCATGAACAGATCCTCCAACATAACCACCGACCCACCCTTCCCTCCCACTACCAGAAAAAAAACCTCCTGAAAACTTCTGTATACTTCCCAATAACCAATACTATATGTTAACATTGGGTAAAGTTCATAACTTTTAGCCCTCCCTCTGGGAACTTCGGGGGATTAAGTCATCCTAAAAGACATATTTATCATATTTTCGACCATGCTGAAGAAAATGGCTATCTCAAAATTTTGATCAGGTGACTTTAGGAAGAAAATAAGCGTGGGAGGGGGCCTAGTTGCCCTCCATTTTTTTTGGTCACTTAAAAAGAGCACTAGAACTTTTAATTTCCATTCCAATGAGCCCTCCTACGATATTCTAGGACCACTGAGTTGATACGATCACCCCTGGGGAAAAAAAAACAAACACCCAAACACACAAACACACACACAACTAAACACGCATCAATGATCTTTCTTCTGGCAAAAAATGGAAAAATCCCCATTTTTGTAGATAGGACCTTGAAACCTCTACAGGAGAGTTCTGTGATACGCTGAATATGATGGTGTGATTTTCATTAAGGTTCAATAATTTTTAGGGGGTTTTTCCCCCTTTTTTCGAAAATCAGCCAAATTTTCTAAGGCGCGTAACTTTTGATGGGTAGAACTAAACTTGATGAAAGTTATATATTCGAATTCAAGATTGAAATTTGATTCTTTTGATATATCTATTGGTATCAAAAACCCGTTTTCTAGAGTTTCGGTTACCATTGAGCCGGGTCGCTCCTTACTTACAGTTCGTTACCACGAACTGTTTGATAAATTCTAGGCTTGAAATAGTTATGTTTATTTGTATCATATTTTCAGTGTATTTATCGAAAGTTTTTATTATTTTTTTATCCTTTGACATGTTTTGAAATCGGAATGTACAAACAACTGTTTAATCTTTCCGTTCTTTACACACGTTTATACAACCGTACAAAATTAAGTCTATCAAGCGCGTTGACGCTAAAAACACTAGGATTTAAAATAGCGGATCTGCTCGGATTGATTTTAGCGTCCCCAAACAATCAGACGACAAGAAGAAGAAAACTTTCACGTGCGTGATTATACCTCATATTTTGGTAAAATACGGCACTTTTAAGCCAATGACTCCCTAGTAAAATTTACAATCCCAGACACTCCTCAACGCCTCGCTCTTTACGCTAAAGTTTGACTTTCTCACAACTCTTTTTTTTAAACAATAAAAACATTAGCGTAAAGAGCGAGGCGTTGAGGAGGGCACAGCCCCTTTCATATACGGAATAATTTCTGTTCGTTTTAAGTTTTAATGTCGCTCCTTACTTTCAGTTTAAAATATTTTTTTTTTATTTAAAGGCTGCGAAAGCGGGGGGATTTTGGGGGCGGCAGCCCCCCAACTGTACCTTCTAATCCCTGTACGTTTTAAGGTTCGAACCAGTGACTCAGCCTCTTTAACTCTTTAGAAAACGTAGTTTTTTTCAAATAATAAAGTATATAGAAGGCATAGACTTTCAAAAAGTTTAAAAGAAACCAAAGCTATCTCAATGGCTGAGAAGTCTTTCGTTTTGGTTGACAGGCTAACCCACCTCTAGCTTTCTAGCGAAACTGTAGTAAGAACTATTGAATCTGATCTAGACAAGGTACAGTCCTTCAAGCTGTACTTTTTCGTCCTATCAAGTTTAATTCATTCGATACCATGCAAATAGCTAAGCGGACAAGCTATCACTTACAAAGACATTATAAAAATGGCTGGCAATGGCGGGAATGCGCGACTATTTACTTCTTGGATAGTCGTGCAAGAGGATGTCCAGTCTATAAGAGGCCTTGGACTACCAGCTCCGTATATTCATAAGTGATAAAATCAGGTGTGGCTTATGTTACTAGGCATTTCGGCTAAACTAACAATCCGACGACAAAGAGCTGTACACAGTTAAAACGAACAAAATGTTCATTCTGCTCCACGGTTGAGCCCATTTGCACCACCATGTGGATCATTAATGACTTAGAAATTCCTGAAAGTGTTGCAATTTCAGTGTACCAATGGGTGCGAGTTGCTGAGGTGTAGTCGTAGCCAAAACGGGTTGCTTTGTACAGTTTCCGTGCACAGTAAACCAAAATTCTCCAAATCTCCCTGGGGGTTCTTCGGACGGAACTTGAGGGGGAGGATGTCCAGCAATATCCGCAACAATGTATATAAGTATTCTGGAGGAAAATATATATAGGACCACGGGACTGTTACAGCTGTTGCAGGAGTGGGATTTCGATTGACATGTCTTATTTTAAACTTTTATGATAGATTGATTACCAGACAAATGTTTGCCTTGAAAGCTGCCACGACAGAAATCAGTCAAAGGAACTAACCAATATAGATTTGAAACAAAATTTCACAATCAAACAGTTCGTGGTAACGAACTGTAAGTAAGGAGCGACCCGGCTCAATGGTAACCGAAACTCTAAAAAACAGAATTTTGATACCAATAGATACATCAAAAGAATCAGATTTTAATTCTGATTTCAAATATATAAGTTTCATCAAGTTACGCGCCTATCAAAAGTTACGCGCCTGAGAATATTTGGCTGATTTTCGAAAAAAAGGGGGAAAGACCCCCTAAAAATTATAGAACCTTAATGAAAATCACACAATCATTGTCAGTATTTCAGAGAACCCTGTTTCAGAGGTTTCAAGCTCCTCTCTAAAAAAATGTGCACTTTTCCATTTTTTGCAAGAAGAAAGATCTCGGATGCGTGTTTATTTGTTTTTTGTTTGTTTTTTTTTTCCCAGGGGTGATCGTATCGACCCAGTGGTCCTATAATATCGTGGGAAGGCTCATTGGAACTGAAATTAAAAGTTCTAGTTCCCTTTTTAAGTGACCAAAGAAAATGGAGGGCAACTAGGCCCCCTCTCACGGTCTTTTTTTTCCCAAAGTCACCCGATCAAAACTTTGAGACAGCCATTTTGTTCAGCATGGTCCAAAATATAATAACTATGTCTTTTAGGATGACTTAATCCCTCGAAGCCCCCAGGAGGAGGACTGAAAGTTATGAACTTTACCCTATGTTAACATATAGTATTGGCTATTGGGACCCGGCTCAATGGTAACCGAAACTTTAGAAAACGATATTGATACAAATAGATACATCAAAAGAATTGGATTTTAATGCTGATTTCAAATATATAAGTTTCATCAAGTTTAATCCTACCCATCAAAAGTTAAGCGCCTGAGAAAATTTGGCTGATTTTCGGAAAAAGGGGGAAACACCCCCTAAAAGTTATAGAACCTTAATGAAAATCACACCATCATATTCTAGATATAAGGAAATCCTACTGTAGAGATTTCAATAAGTCATCGACATAAATGTGGAATTTAGCATTTTTCGCCAGAAAAAATATAACGGAGACGTGTTTATTTTTTTTTCCCAGATGCAATTTTATCGACCCATTGGTCATATAATTTCATGGGAGTGATTAGTGGTATGGAAATCAAAATCTACAGTGTTCTTTTTTAGCGACCAAACAATGGGGGGCAACTAGGCCCACTCCAGCGCTCATCGTTTTCCCAAAGTCACCTGATCAAAATTTTGATACGGCCATTTTGTTCAGTATGTTCGAAAATATCATAAGTAAGTCTTTTAGGATGACTTAATCCCCCGAAGTTCCCGGGAAGAGGGCTGAAAGTTATGAACTTTACCCAATGTTAACATATAGTATTGGTTATTGGGAAGTATACAGTACAGACGTTTTCAGGGGAGATTTTTCCTGGTAGTGAGGGGGGGGGTCGGGCAGGAACGTACGCAGGGAGGGGGCCTTCGGCCCCCCCCCCCCGAAATCTCACGATTTTTTTCATTTCCCCATAATTTTCTGATTTTTCTCACAGAATAATGGGTTTGAAGGATTTGACCCCCCCCCCCCCGAAACAAATTGCCCCCCCCCCCGAAACAAATTCCTGCGTATATGCCTGGGGTCGGGGGTTATGTAGGAGGATCTTTCCATGAAGGAATTTTTCATGGGGGAAGGGACATTGCTATGAAGGGGACGCCGGACTTCCCAGCATTATTTAAAAAAAAGATCAGAAATTAAATATAAAAAAAAAGTTTTTCAACTGCAACAGTAGCAACATCAAAACTTTAAACGAACAGAAAATATTACATATATGATTGGGTTCACCCCTAGTCGATACCTCACTCTTTAAGCCAGGATTTTTTAGTACTTTCATAAGAGTTATTTATTATGATTAACGTCTTTTGTGATTAAGCGGTCATTTTTAAAGAGTTGGAAAAAAATTCGAACTTTCACTCAAAAAGCAAGGTGTTAAATAGGGGGCAAACCCCCTAATATACGTATTCAACTGCAACTCCTAACAAGTTTTTCAACTGCAACAGTAGCAACATCAAAACTTTAAACGAACAGAAAATATTACATATGTGATTGGGTTCACCCCCTAGTCAATACCTCACTCTTTAAGCCAGAGATTTTTTAGTACTTTCATAAGAGCTATTTATTCTAATTAACGGCCTTTGTGATTAAGCGGTCATTTTTAAAGAATTGGAACAAAATTCGAACTTTCGCTTAAAGAGCAAGGTATTGACTAGGGGCGAACCCCTAATATACGTATTAAAAATATATGAATATAGAAGTTCGTTACATAAGTTAATTCGTAATTTACGTATATTTATTACTAATAAAAACGTTCGTAAATAAAATTAAAAAAGTTTCGAGAAAGCCATTTAACAAAATAAAAGTAAATTAATATGAAAATTTTGTTTTAATCATTCATGTATTGTGAACCAAGATCAAAACCTGCATTTATTCAAAAACGTTCAAAAATTAAATAAAAAAAACAAGTTTTTTTAACTGAAAGTAAGGAGCGACATTAAAACTTAAAACGAACAGAAATTATTCCGTATATGAAAGGGGCTGTCCCCTCCTCAACGCCTTGCTCTTTACGCTGAAGTTTGACTTTCTCACAACTCTATTTTTTTAAACAATAAAAAACTTTAGCGCAAAGAGCAAGGCGTTGAGGAGGGGACAGCCCCTTTCATATACGGAATAATTTCTGTTCGTTTAATGTTTTAATGTCGCTCCTTACTTTCAGTTAAAAAAACTTGTTTTTTTTAATTTAATAAAACGAAAAGGACAAATAAGTAAGAAATAGAAGTTGGCTACACACAAAAATATATCGCTGAGGATGAAAATGTATTACATGTGCAACTGCAAGTATATAAGAATTTTGGTTGGTAAAATTGGTTCACTAGCATATAGATGTATCCATTCACAAATCATGGTAGCAACAGCAGCTTGGTATCAGCAAACGACTTTACAGCATCTTTAGTTCGTGGTAAATATGAAAGTTAGATTATTCGTGGCAAATAATTTAGTACACTTTTGGAGTCAAATGTATGATCTCAGCTTAACTGCTAGTTACTACATAGTCCCTTAGGTTCCTTTAGCCATTTTCAACCATCGTCACATATTGCAAGGTTTCCAAAAAGTTTTCCAATATTTGGGATTCCCTACTTTGGTGTCCCATAACGGCTACTACAGTTATTTTTTCTTACTGCGCTTTCAACCGCAATAAGCCCAATTAGTCAATAGAGAGATAAAAAATGTCCGCTGCACTGTAATTTTCAGGCCAGTTTCGATTTTAGTTCATGAATTTTGAATTGTTTGTGTAAAGTAAAGTTGACTGACGCCAATGTTTCCAATAATTTGCTTGCTTATTTGAAATAAGGAGTTCTGGATTAGGGGTCGGAACCGTTTCTATTTTTGGCTAAAACAGAAAAAGTAAAAACGGCAACTAAAAAAGAGAACAAATCAGAAATAGAAAAAACAAACGGAACTCCGTTCATTTTTTTACATTTTTTTTCACCAAAAAACAGAAAAGGCCTGTTTTTATTAAAAAAACGACCGTTTTAACAGATATTTCTGTTTTTTTTTGTGGAACCGCGAGATGCATCCACGCCATTCCACTTAACTCCGGGTAAGTGTAAGTAGTACCCTCTCCATTGATTCAAGCACGCCCATAGCAGAAGGTTCAAGCAAGCCCATATCCCTTTTTCTATCGGATTTCAAACGCAGGCCCTGTGATGTCACAATACCCCTGGCAATATTCCCATTTTTGGCAAGAGTTAAATGTCCTTGGCAAGGGTTCGATGGTTGGGTTAGGTCAGGTAAATTTTTAAGAAAGCCCTCTGACGTCACGCGACACACCTGTACAATGCGATCAGATGTTTCCAGGCGGCATTCCCGCCCCTGGCAAGTTCCCCAGAGATATTTACTTGGAGTGTAGTCGGAATAAAATGGGGAGCCCCTCGCCCCTATTTCTAGGCAAGATTCCAAGCGCATGTTTCTCATGTGACACACCCCTTTGTTTTTCTATGACAAGCCCCTTTGTTTTTCAATGACAAGCCCTCTGACATCACACCTACGCAATGCGGTTACTGGTTCTATAAAAGGGAACACACTTGGCAAGACTCCATGACACACCCCTCTGGACTCTAATGACGTCATACAACTTACCCTGTTTCAAAAGGACAGGTCTAATATGCCTAACTTTGCGGAAGGAACCCATGGGGGAATCCCCACTTGCAACGTAACGACAGCTCACACCTTACGTAATTAATGTGCAACACTGTCATGTGGTACTGTTTTTACGCCCCCCCCTAGCATGCAATACCGGAGGAATAAGGTTGATATTAGATGCCAATTTAAGACATATTAATAGCTTTTAAGGAAAATATCCATTTCTTTTAGTACCTGTTATATTTCCACCTCTTCCATGGGAAAAATTCCTTATTGTCTCCAAGCTAACTTTTAAGCTGTAGTTAACCCTACAATGACATTACATGACATTACAATGACATATCTATTTCTTTGAGTTAAACTTATGGTTATTTAAAAATACCCTAACAATAGATCCCACCCTCCACCTCGCAATCATTGTCAGAGGTCGCCTTGATAATAGATGCAATTTTTAGGCATTATTGTGGCTTATAAGAGGATAAAGTATAAGCAATAACATACGTAATTTTTTGTTGCGCAAAGTGGTAATTTTCAAGAGTTTATTTATTGTTATCCAGCCTCCCTTCACTAGTTACCGGCCCACTCGCTCGCCGCCTCCGAGGGAGTGTCCAGTCCACCAAACGGTTTATCTCAGTCCTTAAGCAACCCAGGGCACAATTTTTCAGCAAAAATATCAAAACACGCAAAGGCGGGAAAATTCTTGTTCCCACCCATCCCGCGCACTGCGAGGGAGTTTGGTCAGTTTCTACTCATTTCAGGGATGGAATCCAGACTTCAGCTAGGGCATAAAGGAGATTAAAAACGGTATTGCTCGGAATACCTTAAAATGTAGTAATAATAGGGAAATTATCATAGAATTTCTACGATAACCCTTTAACGTCACATCATCCCTGTTTCTAGCGCTCAGCTAGCAAGATTCACACCCCTGGCAGCCCACCCAATATTCCAGGCATTCTAATATTTCTTCTCTATTGCCAAGATTCCCATCCATTTTTAGCATATTATTTTTCTGGAAAATTCCCAGGATTTCCGTGACCAAGTCTAATAGGAATGACGATAATGTATCTCGCAAGCTAGACTAAAAGGACCCCATGGGGCTCCAGCACGGCAACACATACGCGGGCTAGCTATTAACAGTCATGTATATGTTAAACAAAGGTACCTCATGGGAGAGCTAGGTATATCATCATGCGAGTAGGGTAGATACCCAAACCATTAAAATGTATACTTATGGCCCAGAGCGGAATGGCGCTAAGACACTCTTTTCAAAATGGCACCAGCGCTCCACATGATACCACTCCTCACCCTCTAGGACATTTTCAACCTATTTCACCCCGAAAATAAACTAAAATATCCAATTAAACAAAATATTTTTCAAAACAGAGAAGTCTCACCTTTCTTTACTAGTGTTTGATACTCTATTCATTTCACCTCACAATGTTAGATTGTTACTGTCCCCGTGACATACCTCTGTTATCAACCTAACTCCCCCAAGATACTTTTCAGACATTTTTTGTTAAAAGTTTTACTTCAAGTCATTCGTTTGGGTTTTCGCAGGCAATTCAAGCCACACTACCACACAAAAACTACTCTCTAGAAGTCCTCTGTTATCATCCCATCTCCCCCGAAGCACTTTTAAGACATTTCTTGTTAAAATTTTTACTTCAAGTCATTCATTTGGGTTTTCGCAGGCAATTCACGCCACAGTATCACAATAACTACTCTCTACAATCCCTACATACAGACACACGAAAACACAGACACAAAAAAACCCACACCCACACCCACACACCCACACGTTTGTGCGTGTTTTCGTGTGTTTTTGGGTGTTTTTGTGTGAGTGTGTGTGTGTGTGTGTGCGTTTGTGTGTGTTTGTGTGTGTGTGTGGGTTTTTGTGTGTGTTTTGTGTTTGTGTGTCTTTTGTGTGTTGTTTTTTGTGTGTGTGTGTTTGTGTTGTTTTTTTTGTTTTTTTTTTTTTGTTTTTTTATTTTTGTGTTTATGTTTTTATGTTTGTGTGTGTCTGTGTGTGTTTGTGTGTGTGTGTGTGTGTGTGTGTGTGTGTGTGTGAATGTGTGGGTGTGTGTTTTTGTGTGTCTTTGTTTGAGTGTGTGTGTGTGTGTTTGTGTGTGTGTGTGTGTGTGTGTGTTTGTGTGTGTGTGTGTGTGTGTGATATTGTGTGTTTTGTTTGTGTGTTTTCGTGTCTGTGTGTGTTTTTGTGTATGTGTGTTTTTGTGTGTGTGTGTGTTTGTTTTGTGTTTTCGTGTGTTTTTGTGCGAGTGTGTGTGTGTTTGTGTGTGTGTTTGTGTGTGTGAGTGTGCGTGTGGGTGTGTCAGTCTGTGTGTGTGTGTGTGTGTGTGTGCGTGTGTGTGTGTGCGTTTGTGTGTGTCTCTCTCTCTGTGTATGTGTTTCAAATGTTAGAACACGCTTACAATGATGATGGAAGGTGTCGTAGGGATTCTAGAGAGTAGTTACCGTGTGGAACTTTGACGTCAATTGCCTGCGAAAACCCAAATGAATGACTTGAAGTAAAACTTTTAACAAGAAATGTCTGAAAAGTGCTTTGAGGGAGATGGGACAATAACAGAGGACTGCTAGAGAGTAGTTTTTGTGTGCTAGCCTTGCGTGAATTTCCTACGAAAACCCAAACGAATGACATGAAGTTCCAATTTTAACAAAAAACGTCAGAAAACCGTTTTGGGGGAGTTAGGGCGATGGCAGAGGTATGTCACGGGGACAGTAATAGTCTAACATTGTGAGGTGAAATGCTTAGAGTATCAAACACTAGTAAAGAAAGGGGGGGGCTTCTCTGTTTTCAAAATATAGTGTCTAGTGGGATATTTTAGTTTATTGTCGGGGCGAAATAGGTTGAAAATGTCCTAGGGGGTGAGGCCTGGTGTCATGTGGAGGGCTGATGCTAGTGTGAAAACACTAGCACCGTAGCGCCATTCCGCTCTGGGCCATAAGTATACTTTTTAATAGTTTGGGTATCTACCCGTCTGGTGATGGATGGAGGTTATGCCATGGCATTGTGGAGTGTTTTGTTGGGGTATAATGATAGGCTTGGGTTACAAAAACTTGAATCACGGGATTTAAAGGCATAGTTTTTTTTTTATTAAGAATTGCCTGAAAAATATTTTGGGGGATATTTAGCAATGTCAGGGGAGGGGGAGTGTTTAATATCCTCCATAATTTACCAAGTTTGTATGCATTGTCATTGACTAGTATACTCTAGAGCTTAAGGATAAGGTGGGTGATGGTAAATGAATATTTTCGCTAGAGGAGGAGTTAAATCCAACAATACTCAATGAAATGGTGCATTTCGTTAAAAGTCCTTCAATAATACCTCTTAATATGGTTTAAATAAATCACTAATATCAGGTCATTCAGGGGGGGAGAGGCCGATGTCATATAGGTGAAATGCTATGGAGGTGTAGAGTATATTGCGGGACATTATTATTGGCTTTGGTTGCAAAAAACTTGAATCACGAAATTTCAAGACATAATTTTTAATAGGAAATACCTGAAAAATGTCTTGGTGGAGATGATGTCTTGTCAGGGCTGGGGGGGGGGGATTCAAGTAATGTCATTGTGGGGTGTACTACAGCTTAAAAGTTAGCTTGGAGACATTAAGGATTTTTCCCATGGATGAGCTGAAAATATAACAGGTACTACAAGAAATGGAGATTTTCCTTAAAAGCTCTTAATATGTCTTAAATTTGCATCTAATATCAACCTTATTCCTCCGGTATTTCATGCTAGAGCGGGGGGGGGGGGTGTTAGTGTCGCGATAGTGTGAAATCTAAAAGCCCACGTAAAGAAACGATACATTTTCGTTTTATCGTTATTAATATCTTGAGAGAAATGACTCCTGGGGTGTATCAAATTGGGAGAGTAACTCATCATTCTAACGAGTGCCAGAAAATAGTGGATCTTAGCTGTCATGCAATAGGTTATTTTTAGAATATGGTTCAAGATACAAAATACTGAAAATGATTTCATTGACGACTTGCTCGGGGCGCTGTACCATTGGAAGGGTATGCCCTTTCGAGTCCTGGCTGGGTCAAGAACTCTAGAAAAAGAAAAAAAAATATGAAAGGTGTTTCGGGCGAAAAAAAAAGAAATGCCAAAAAAAATGTCTTGAGGCTTGTGGGCGAAAAATGTCAGTATGGTTTTATCTGGCATTGATGGTTTAGCCATCCTTGCGTAAGATACGCTGACCTTACATAGAGTGTGTACCACCATAAAGTTAATGAAAAAAACGCTTTGAGGGTTTCGGGCAAAAAAAGTATTACATGGCAGTGTGCACAATAATTACGTAAGGTTTGAGCTGTCATTACGTTAAAAGCGGGGATTCCCCCATGGGTTCCTGTCGCAAAGTTAGGCATATTAGACCTGTCCGTTTGAAACGGGGTACGTCGTATGATGTCTTTGGAGTCCAGAAGGGTGTGTCATGGAATCTTGCAAAGTGTGTTCCCTTTAATAGAACCGGTAACCGCATTGCGTAGGTTTGATGTCAGAGGGCTTGTCATTAAAAAACAAAGGGGCTTGTCATAGAAAAAAGGGGTGTCACATGACGAAACATGCGCTTGGAATCTTGCCTAGAAACAGGGTTGAGGGGCTCCTCATATTATTCCAACCACACTCCAAGTAAATATCTCTGGGAAACTTGCCAGGGGCAGGGAATGTCACTCACAAGCAGCTGACCACATTGTACAGGTGTGTCGCGTGACGTCAAAGGGCTGTGATAGAAATTCACCTGACCTAACCCAACCAATGAACTCTTTCTAAGGACATTGAACTCTTGCCAAAAATAGGAATCTTGCCAGGGGTGGGAATCTTGCCAGGGGTGTTATGACGTCAGAGGGCATGCGTTTGAAATGCCATAGAAAAAGGGTGAAATCAATCAGAATTCCAAATAGGGATAGGTCGTTTTATTAGGCAGTGAAACGAAAATATAAAACAAAGACTCTAAATATTTTGATGAAACAGTCGGTCAACATCATCAGTAGAGTTACCAACTTATCAAAATTAAAACAAACTGCTTTTATACTAAACAAAATAATCACTTCTGGGTCAAAACAAGTTACCGGTCCATTGACTTAAAAAGTTCACTAACTGTTCTTGAATTTTTTAATACTGCGTTGAGTAAAGGTGGTACAAGTTTTTTCGAAATTGCAGGTAAAAGCAGGTTACCGGTCCATTGGCTTAGAAAGTTCACTAACTGTTCTTGAATCTTGTAATACTACGTTGAATATTCTTCTAATTAAAAATGAAATAATGCTGAATTTACAGGGGCTAAATTTATCATTTTATTTTTCTAATGGCAAATGAAATGTTGCTGATTCTGAAGTTGGTCTGTCATCCCCATATATACGACGTTACTATTATTCTTCATGACCACACTGCCTTTTCTATGACGAAATCAATAAAAATTCCAAATAGGGTTAGGTCCTTTTATTAGACAGTGAAGTAAAAATATAAAAAAAAGACTCTAAATATTTTGATGACACAGTCGGTCATCATCATAAGTAGAGTTTCTATCATCTCAAAATTAGAACAAACTGCTTTTATAATAAATAAAATAATCACTTCCGGGTCAAAGCAAGTTACCGGTCCATTGACTTAAAAAGTTCACTAACTGTTCTTGAATTTTTTAATACTGCGTTGAGTAAAGGTGGTATAAGTTTTTTTGAAATTGCAGGTCAAAGCATATTACCGGTCCAGTGACTTAGAAAGTTCACTAACTGTTATTGGATCTTGTAGTACTACGTTGAGTATTCTTCGAATTAAAAATGAAATGATGCTGAATTTACAGGTGCTAAATTTATCATTTTACTCTTCTAATAGCAAATGAAATGTTGCTGATTCTGAAGTTGGTCTGTCATCCCCATATATATGACTTTACTATTATTCTCCATGACCACACTGCCTTTTCTATGATGAAATCAATAAGAATTCCAAATAGGTATAGGTCCTTTTATTAGACAGTGAAACTAAAATATAAAACAAAGAATCTAAATATTTCGATGACACAGTCGGTCATCATCATCAGTAGAGTTACTAACTTATCAAAATTAAAACAAACTGCTTTTATACTAAACAAAATAATCACTTCCGGGTCAAAGCAAGTTACCGGTCTATTGACTTAAAAGGTTCACTAACTGTTCTTGAATTTTTTAATACTGCGTTGAGTAAAGGTGGTACAAGTTTCTTCGAAATTGCAGGTCAAAGCAGGTTTCCGGTCCATTGACTTAGAAAGTTCACTAAATGTTCTTGAATCTTGTAATGCTACGTTAAATATTCTTCTAATTAAAAATGAAATAATGCTGAATTTACAGGTGCTAAAGTCAATGGACTGGTAACTTGCTTTGACCCGGAAGTGATTATTTTGTTTAGTATAAAAGCAGTTTGTTTTAATTTTGATAAGTTAGTAACTCTACTGATGATGATGACCGACTGTGTCATCGAAATATTTATAGTCTTTGTTTTATATTTTCGTTTCACTGTCTAATAAAAGGACCTATCCCTATTTGGAATTCTTACTGATTTCGTCATAGAAAAGGTAGTGTGGTCATGGAGAATAATAGTAAAATAGAAAAAGGGATATGGGCGTGCTTGAACCTTCTGCTCTGGGCGTGCTTGAATCGATGGAGGGGGTACTACTAGTGTAGAAGCAGTCAGTCCAAAATTCTAGTGGATCAGAATTATTTTTTCCTGATCTTTGTCTATGGCTCAGGAAGACTGGAACTGTCTCCTCATATGCCCTGATAATTTTTGCTGCTACACGGGCAGTGGTTATATTGTTAGCATTTTGGCTTTGAGAGTTCATCCACAGCCTAGTCGTATCAAGAAGCTAAAAAACAAAATGTCTTCTTCATCTGCAATAAGTGATGTATTTTGGTTAGTCTCTGTCTTGATAGGAAGGACGTCAACTGGAATTTAGGGAATTCTTCTGTGCTTCTCTGCTAGGAAAGGAACTACAGGAGAAGAGAGGAGACGAGCATAACAGACATATCTGTCTGTTATGCTGTAAACAGACATATGCTGTAAACAGACATGTCTGTAAACAGACATATCTGTTTATATATGCTCAGGTTTTCATAAATTGCAGGGTAAAAAAAAACCAGCTCTTCTGTACAGTAGCATATCAAGCCTAGTTTCTTCAATGTCATCGTCTCCAACAATCAGGTCGGGAAAGTCATTTTTTTCAGCAGTATATCTATCTACGCTCTTTAAGGGAGCAACTGCGTATATATTTATGCATTTATAATTTTTGTTCCTGAAAATGGCTCCATCATTTTTTTTTGAAAATTGAAATCCTGGGATTTTCTGGCCTGAAAAAACCATCTAGATACGTCACGAGTTTGAGAAAGTTCATTTAAAGTATTAATTTTGGCAAAAAAAACAACAAACAAACAAATTCATGTGAGTGACAAGATATTTACATAAATTTCGAGAGCATAAATTACATCATTCCACCCTCCTTAGGAGTGGTATCAGTATCTATGAGGCGTACAAAATCACACAAGATGACAAATGACCCTAAACAACTAGAAGAAAAAGGTATGGAACAAGAAACAGCAAAAATAACGTTAAATTGCAAAGGAAAACGTCGCACAGCAAAAACTGTTGTTAGAACAAAAAGCAAAATTACAATCCAATGAAGGAACGTGTTAGTTTAGCGTGCGTGAGTCTGTGAAGAATGAACGGGAAGAAGGAATTGAGTTCATGCCAGAATTACTTAATTCAATCAAAATTGCTGATTTTTCAACATATAATGAAGAAATATTATTTTAGCTTCTGCAAACATACACCAGAAGGAGAAAATGAATTCACGCCTGAATTTCTTTATCACCCTAGAATGGAATGAATTAATTTAGGCATTTTGGAATACGTTTATGTGTTTTTGGGTCTGTGAAGGATATGCAGGAAAGAGGGATTGAATTTATAGCAGAAAAAAAAATCATGCGAGTCATGTAACAAACAAAAATTACATCATTTTCTCCCTAGGAGTGAATATTGGCAATCATTTTTACTATCTATGATGCATGCATTACAAAAGATAACAAATGACTCCGAATAGCTAAAGAAAAAGGCATGGAACAAGAAACCGCAAAATCACATTGATTCGCAAACGAAAATGTTTCAGAACGAAGTCTGCGGTTAGAAGACAAAGCAAAATTACAGTGGAATATAGAAAGGTGCAAATTTAACGTGTATGAGTCTGTGAAAGATGAACAGAGTGGAGGAATTAATTTTTAGTATCTATTACACGTGCAAAAATTAAACAAGATGACGAATGATTCTGAATGGCTAAGCAAAATGGCATGGAACAAGAAAAAGCAAAAATTATGTTGAATTGCAAACAAAAATGTGACTTAAAACTAAAGAATAACGTGATAATTATACTAATGCGTAATTTAGATATTTAAGAAATTATAATGGAATAAAGAGCGTGTTAATGTGGCGTCTGTAATGGATAAACAGGAATAAAGAATTGTATTCAGATTACAGCCTAAAATGACGGATTTGCCACCATTTGATTTGAAACCAAAGAATACAGCGCTGATTAAGCCAGTGCGTAATTTAGATATATCAGGAGGTATAGGCATTGGAACATTCTCTGTTATTACTGAATTATATAGCACCATTAAAGCAAAAATATAACGATTGGGGAAAAGTTGGGAAAGAAGTTTTTTTGGTATCTATGATGCCGTTCGAAATTACAGATGATTACGAATGAATCCCAACAGCTAGAACAAAATGCACGGAAATATGTCTTAGGTAATAACGAACGAAAATTAAGCATAAACAAGATCTACGACTAGAAGACATGCGACAACAAGCATCACGACGAATCCCAAATGAGAAAAAATGGACAACTAAATCTACGGTTAGAAGAAAAGTGAAAGGGACTATCACAATAAACTGTAAATGAAATCCGCGGTTAGAAGGGAAACAATAATGAAAATCACATCAAGTCCCAGGAGAAAATAAATCCTATAAAATGGTTGATTAACAGGAAGGAGAAATTGGATGAACGCCAAAATTTCTTAATTCAATTGAAATTGCTTATTTGACACCTCACGACTTAGAACTAAACAGTAACGCAGTAATCACTTATTAGAGAATCAAATAATTATCTCATCTTAAATTTATCTGATTGCAAGCTTCTTTTTCCTTGATATAAATTTTCTGAACTGACGAAATTCCACCTGCGAGCTTGGCTTTTGTTATGATTCGAAACCATCAAGAATCCAAATTTTTAATAATAGTTTAATTGTTAACTTTTCATTTTCAGTCGGTAATACTTGTTACATACCGTAGTTGTTTTTGTCTGACTTTCTGAAGCCAGAATTGATTGCTTTCTGGATGTTTTAAATTTGCTTGGTTCTGACTTGTAATTTGACTCCATGTTATTTAGATGAAATTAAAAAGAAAAATGCTTCTTAAAGGTACTTCAGACGGGAAAGCCTTCTGATGTACGCCTATTGGACGGGATCTAGATTATAAGAGGTGAACTGGTATCACATATTATAAGTGTAAGTACCAGACCAAATCCATAGGCAGTAATATGGTTTTATCCATTTTTACCGCCGAGATGATCGTATTAAATTAGGGGTCGTAAAATATCAGCAGAAGGCTCATTTCACCGAAAAAAAATATATGGAGTCCTTTTTAAGTAAAAAAAATAGATCACGCCGCAGCAAAGTGCAGATTTCTACCGTTTTGTGCCGTAAAGCATCAACTTGGTCCAAAAAGGTCCAAAATGCATGCGAATTCAAACTCTGAGGTAGGTCATCAATTTTTCATGGTCCAAAGCTTTTAACTTATGGTTAACAGTTCTCCATCATTAAAACAAAAGAGAATTAAATTTAAGCATGGGTAGCACAACTGCTGCGATCCACTGAATTTAAACGACATCTATCGGAGACATTATCCAGAATTTAGGGAAGTACAAGAACGATTTTTTCGAAACGAGGTGGGGAAAAAACTTACACTACGTTGAGTTTTATTAAACCCAAATATATGAACAATAAGTATCAACTAAAATCAAACATTAATAACAGTAGAAGTGACCCTAGTACTCGTGACCCCACACCATATATGGGCATAGAGTCATTAGGGAGAACACGTTGTTAATGGGGTCAATGACCTAAATTTCTAAGGTGTGTCAACAACAACAACATCGACCTTGACATTCGCTGAGATCGTGCACTTACAACAACAACAACATCGACCTTGGAACACCTGTGCTGTCGACCTCAATTCACCTATCGTGAATCAATAATTCCCCTTAGAAACAACAAATTAATTCTCCTTTCTTGACAGATCAATCAACCAATGACATCATCTGTCAGACTTTAAAAATTTTCGCATAGAAACGATTCTCCAGGAATAGATCCAAGTCATTAATGTCATTGCCTCGGAAACAACTCTTTTGGTCGAACTCCAAAGGATATTAATAACCAAAGGCCATGGAAACAATTCTCCAAGAAACATATTAGCGATGAATTGTTTTAGCGCGGGAATCAGGTTTCTTATTAATTTGAAATGCATTAGCGCAGAGATGCCAAAAACAAAAGGAACACGCTGAATTACGTTTAGGGATTATTTGGGCGAAACTGTTTTAGACAGGTTATGGAACTATTTCGGCGAAACAGTTAGAGACATTTTAAAAGATGATTTTTGAAGAGATTTTAGAAGAGAATTTAATGGTGAAACTCTGTGGTCGTTATAATACACAAGTTTCATTTGAACAGTGTTGTGAGGTCCTCTAACCCAACCCCAAAGGGTTCCAATCCTCCTACCCCAACCCCGAAGGAAGCCCCCGGTCCTCAAAGGCCCCCCAAGCTCCCAAAGGGCCACCGGCGCCCCCAAAGGCCCACCCAGACCCCCAAAGGCCAGCCCCGGGCCCCTCAAAGGCCCATCGAGCTCCCAAAGGACCAACGGGGTCCCAAAGGCCCTCCACCGGTCCCCAAATGTCCCCCAGGCCCCCAACTTTCCCCCCGGACCCCCAAAGGCCCTCCCTGTGCCCCAAAGGCCCTCCCCCGCCCCCCAAAGGTCCCCCGGACCAGCGAAGCGCCGCCGGGCTGCGCCGGGGGCCCGGAAAGCGCCGCAGGATGTGCCGCAGGGATGCGCCGCGGGGCCGTAAAGCGCCGCAGGGGGTGCGCCGCAGGGAGGCACCGCAGGAAAGCGCCGCAGGATGCGCCGCAGGGATGCGCCGCAAAAAAAAGTAAACTAAAAAGTAAAAATTTCGAAATGTTATCCCCCAAACGCCCTCCTCAGACCCCCAAAGGCCCTCCCCTGGTCCACAAAGGTCCCCCCCGGTCCCCAAAGGTCCACTGGGCTCCCAAAAGACCACCCAATCCTCAAGGGCCCCGGATCCCCAAACGCCCTCCCTGGGCCCCAAAGATCCTCCCCCGGTCCCCATACATGCACACAAAAACTTACACACACACAAAAACTTACACACACACACAAAAACTTACACACACACACAAAAACTTACACACACACACACACACAAAAACTTACACTTGCACACGAAAAATTACATGCAGATAAAAACTTACATGCACACAAAAACTTACACACACACACACACAAAACTTACACACACACACACACGAAAACTTACATGCACACAAAAACTAATACACACACACACACAAACAAAAACTTACACACACACACACACACACAAAAACTAACACCTCAAAACAAAAAAACTCACACACACACGCACACAAAATAGCACACACACACACACACACACAAAACTTACACACACACACACTAAAACTTAGACAAACACTACAACACTAACACACACAAAAACTTACACACACACACACACACAAAAAAACATAAAAATTAACACTAAAAATATCATGAAAAAAAAAACTAACAATCAAACAAAAACTTACACACACACACACACACACAAAACTTACACACACACACACAAAAACTTACACACACACGCCAAAACTTACACACACAAACACACGAAACCTCACACACACACGCCAAAGCTTACACACACATAAATATGAGCCATTCTGTTGCGAAAACACACAAAAGTTAGAAAAAATTCAAAATATTCCTTTATTACCTCTGCAATACGGCTAAAAATGAAGAATTCATACACATTTTCAACGAGCTAAAGGGTAAGTGTTTTAAATAAGAGCCAGTCTATTGCGAAAACAGACAACAGATAGAAAAAATGCAAAACATTCATTTATTACCTCTGTAATACGGGTAAAAATAAAGAATTCATACACATTTTCAACTAGCTACGGGTAAGTGTTTTAAATATGAGCCATTCTGTTGCGAAAACAAACAAAAGTAAGAAAAAATACAAAATAATCCGATAGGACCTCATAAAATCTGATCATCATGAAGAATTCCTACACATTTTCAACTAGCTAAGGGTAAGTGTTTTAAATATGAGCCATTCTGTTGCGAAAACACACAAAAGTTAGAAAAAATACAAAATATTCCTTTATTACAAAAAGTTAGGTGTATGGTTAGGTTAGGTTAGATTAAGTTAGATTATGGCCCCGGGGTTGGGGGGGGTCACCTTGAAATGTTAGGTAACCTAACCTTGGTTGTGGGGGTCCCACCCGTGGTAGGCTTTCAGTCCCCGTGGCCCCCGGGGGTGGGGGTGGGGGGGGGTTGGGGGACCGTACGTAGGCTAAGCTTAGTCTAACCTAAATTAACCGAACCTAACAGAACCTACCCTACCAATACACATATCTTTTGGTTCCGGGGGGGGGGGGCCCCCCCACAAAAAAAAACCTTAACACTGGAGGCTGTCGTTAAGTAGCCTAACCTAACATAATCTAACCTAACCTCACCATCCCCCATCCTTGGGTAATGTCTTTTAAATCATTCCCTTTTTTAACCGAGTGATGGGGGAGGCGGTGGGGGAGATGTTGGCAACGGAGGAAAATAAAGTCTACACTAAAAAAAACTCAAATACCCGAAAATCACCAAGCCAATCAATAACAATCACTGTTTGTATGTCTCTAACCTAATTAGAGGGATTTCAAGAGCAATGGTTGAGGCGGTGGGGGAGCTCCACACCTAAGAACTTTTCTTTCTCGTACGTAGGCTAAGCTAGTCTACCCTAAATTAACCTAACCTAACATAATCTAACCTAGCCTAACCATACACCTAACTTTTTGTCTGTCTC